>NC_042493.1:111851479-111868370 GCF_005508785.2 Acyrthosiphon pisum
ACTGTAATTGATGGTGTTAAAATTGAATTCAATGATATTATATCATTGTGTACGAAAAATGATTCTGAGCGGAGACGGTTTGTGAAAAAAAAAATGTAAGAATATTTAGGTAATATAGCAATTATTTTTGAAAATTAACTGTTATTAAAAAAAAATTTATACAATTATAATAAGTCTTACCAAAAAAAAACAACAAGTGACATGCACGGTCCTGATAGCAGCTTATTAGAATTTAAAATAGGAATTTATGTCATGTCGACATGTAAGAAAGTACCTACTGTGCATTTCAAGAATATAATCCACATAAGAACCACAACAATTACATATTTTTATTGTCTAAAACTAATCAATCAGATATTTAAAATGTATATTTTATTATATACCTATTAATAAATACTTATAAACTATATTCGATGTAAGTTAAGAAATTATTATGAAATCTATTTTTTATACAATACAGACCTCAACGTTTAACTCAACAAAAACACAGATGAAAATGTAACCTTATTTAAATAAAACGAATATTTCTTACCATTGTAAAAATCATGTAAAAACAATATTGTTGTCTAAATATAGGTACACGAGAGAGCTGAAAAAATAACAGTATAAAACTAAAGTTTAATGTTGAAAAATTATGAACTGAGCTTAGACTAAACGTATTTTTCTTTTCGTTAAGGGTTTTTATAAAAAAATCGTTGATTAATTGCTTGGTGATTCAGTAATGATATAAAATAATTAATTTAACCTATTTGATGACATTTATTATTCTCATATTTAAATGTCACCGTTTTAATAAATTTTAGTTTTTTTAATATAAATACTATATTATGATAAAATAAAATATTATGAACGATATAAATTGTATTATATACAATATTTATTTATATAAACAATTGATACAAATTAAATCTTATCGTTTGAAAAAATTTGTTTCGAATAATTATTTTACCCGTCATTTTGTATCATTAATGAAGCTTTTATCATATTTATTTAAGGCTCCTGATATACTGTTACAATATCGGTTGAAAAATATTTAAAACACATAGGCACAATTTTTTTTTTATAAGCATTTAAAGTTCAAATTTCGACTAAATTTATTAATTATTTTGTAGTTGATAATTTTTATCAAATCATTAAAAGTTAATAATTATTTTGTAGTTAAAAATGTATAAATTTTCAACTTTTATAGCTAAGGATTGAACATTTAAAAGAAGGTTCATAGAAGCATTACTTCCTTTTTTAATGCACCAAAGCCGAAGATAGTTAGTATGGATGCTGATATAATTAGTTATTCTTATCTAGCTCCAGATGGTAAGTTTTACACTTGGATAAATAGTTTAAAACAGTTAAAAAATGTAATTCAGTATCTGACTACTTATCTGTTTTTTCAGACATTTAGTATTTACTATTTAATGAATGAAAAATAAACTTTTATTTGAAACATTTAGATTTTCATAATAGTGCTGTGTAACTAGTTACTACACATAAAATAAAACCAATATATTTTTAACAATTTAGAATATTTTAATAAAATAATAAATATATTTTAGTGTTCGCAAATGATCCAGGCTTTAGTGTCCATAATAATGAGCAAATGGTGCAAAAATATATGATTTCTTCAAGTTCTCCAAATTAAAATTATATCGTATAAATGTTTACCTATTTATATTATTATTAGTACACTCAAAATATGATTGACCATTTAAAAACAACTAGATGATTATATAATAATGATCATTTAATAAATAAATAATGATAGATAGCCACAAAAATGAATCATAATGATGGTAATTATTTAGGTAATAATAATAATTTATTTAGGCTGGTATATTAATATTTCATTGTTAATACCTAATAATTGTTACAGTTGACGGTAATTGTTGATTAATGTTGAATGTATAAAAATCTACATTTTTTTTATAACTATTGTTTAGAGTTATGGGTAATATTAAACCTTATATTAAATTATTATAAAATGTAGAACAGTTCAGTAATATGTATGTTATATTAAAGTGCTATAAAATGCCTTTAAAAATATTATAACAATGATTGTAAATTAATAAAAATTAATATTTTTATAGATTGTATAATATATAAAGCATATTTAAAATTATAATATAAATCCATCTTAAAGTTATGATTATTTAAATCTAAACAATTTTTAATACATTTTTATTGTTTTAGTTTCTGTTTAAAGTTTTGAAGGTCTAACATCACAATTTTGTTCACAAATAGCAAATATAAATTTTGTTCTGATACATATTTTAATTCACTTTTGGTTTTGAACTCTGCTGTGGGTAATACATTTAGTAAAATTAAGAAACAAATTTATGAATATTCTGGTAGTTATTTTTTAGAAGTTCAGTAGAAACCATTTATAATGACACCGGTTGTAGACTGTAGTGACATATTGAGTGTAAAGACCTTAGATTAAAGGTCCCTGCAAAACTCCTATATTGTATGTACTAATTTGTATCGGTTTTTATGACGTTTATATAATTACTATACGGATGTTATGAGGGTTATTTTTGGTTATATTGTAAAAATATTTTATCTATAATGACTTTACGTAATTGAAGATACTATTACAACCGATAATACCGATAATTTCATCGTTGTTTAGTTGTCAGTTTTATTTTATTTTATTTTATTTATCGTCATTGTACGGGTAATCGTTGTGCGATTAAATGTGTTTTGTGTTTTTGTGTTAAATATTGTGAAATTTTAAAATGAGCAAACAAAAGCAATCCACAATTGAAGAAAAACGAAATCTCATGTTTCGTTTAAAAAAAGGTGAAAAAAATTCCCATATACTTAATGAATTAAGGGTAGGTCACTCTACGATTTCTAACATATGGAAAGCTTAAGACAAAATCCAACAAGAGTTTCAAAAAGATTTTTTTCTGTAACCAAAAATTATAAAAACAGTTTTTTTAAAAATTTTTTTTTTTTCAAATTTGACGAAATTAGATATTATATATATTTTAAACGAAGAAAAACGATTTTAGTTTTGTATTATATTAAAAATATTACTCATGGGTACTTAAAGCTTTTAAAATATTTTATTATGTTTTATACACACAATGACATTTTCTAATGCAATTCTATCGGCAAAAATTAATTTAAGTAGTTTTTTTACTGTTGTAGGCACCTAATAGTAAATTTATTATAGGTTAAGTTAGGTACCTATAATTACAGTACATTTATTGAATCAAAAACAAAATTGTGCACTTGTGCGTTGGAACGAAGACCGACTGACATTTCTGAACTCGAATTTTAAAGTGTACAAACCGAATTTGCGTACAAGCCACATATCTACGGGTTTTAAAAGAAATAAAGTTAACAAATAGAGCACAGATGGCAATTGAAAAGACGAAACGAATCAAGAAAAACGAAAAAAGCAATAATATCGACCGACGCTGGCGAAAAACGGCGTAATAAGCATTTGAAAACCAACCGACGCCGCGCCGCCGCGGCGAAGGTACGCGATTGGACGCGCCAAATAATCAACGGGAACGGTTCGGGCTGACTGTAGAAACGGAGCGGTGTTAAATTTTTTACGCTACGGTTTCACTTAGCAGTCGTTTTCCGTTCCACGGGTGGCTTGCAAACAGCTGATCTCATTCTTCATTTTATATATTAAGAAGATAGTATTAATAATAATTATTATATTCATAATATTTAGATATATTAATTTTTAAAATTTTTGAGGTTATGTTGTTGTTATATCGTTGTTGAATGTTAACAAATGGTTGTCGCCTCACTTATTACAACGAACTACAGGAAGTCGGCTATCTAGTTATTATATATGTCATTTTTAAGTTATTTGTTTTTTTCATTATTATGGTTTCAAAAAATGAGTACCTTAATGGTAAGTGTAACTTGTATTTTATTTTTTGTAAGGCACTTATTTCAGTGTAAAAGTTATGATTTACATGCAATATTAACAATATAGTATCAGTATGTATTGTTTTACTGCATTAATAAAAACAATTTTAAAAATAATTTGTCTTAATTTAATATTTACTAATCTTACTAAATAATATGAATATAATACAGCTCATCCACTTAATATTTATCCAAATAAAATGTGCTTAATTTCTGCATTATTCTTTATATAAAAACCACTTCATTATACATAATAAAAATTTAGTTATGATTAGATAGTCTTATATTATTATAAATAACATACAAAATTGTTTGTAGTTTTAATCTTATGATATTATAGCAAGATTGTATAATATGATGAATTAAAAATAATAAGTTATAATTTTAATTTGCTTATTTTAAGAAAACCAATAAACCTGACAACATTTTATTGGATTTGATATTGATGATGTATTGATAATTATTGATAAAAAGAAAAAATATAAGTTTTTGTCATTGACATATTTATACAGCTTTCGTATTTAACTTAAAATTAAATACAGTAGAAACCATTTATAATGACGTTCAAGGGACAAAAAAAAAATAGGTCATAATAACCGGTTGTCATTATAACCAAATTGACTAAAATTAAATTGTAATTTCAATACATATTATTATTATTGTTTATTTATGTAATGTATAATATACAAAAGTAAAGATAAAAACATTTAATTATCTAAATATTATTTAAATTAATTAATTAAATTATTATTTTTAAAAAAATCTGTTATTTCATTTTGAAATTCTTGTTCGATTTTGTCTCAAGTTTTCCATATGTTAGAAACCGTATAGAGTGACCTACTCCAAATTCATTAGGTATGTGAAAAATTTTTCCACCTTTTTTTATGTGGGAAGCGCTGACGGTTTACGTCTTGATATTCAATCATCGGAGCGTCTTGCTTCAATTTGACAGTCTCCATCTTAGCATCAACAGTATCCATTTCTATATAAATTAAAAAAAAAACTATTAATACCAACCCTTATTTTATTAAATACGTTAGGCATTTGTCTTCAAATTCGAACCCTAATTATTATTATTTATTTAAGTAATGTATAATATAGAAAAAAAAGTAACGATAAAATCATTAAATTATGTATATAATATGTATGTATTTAAACATTATTTAAATTAATTAATTCAATTATTATTTTAAAAAAAATCTTTTTGAAACTCTTATTCGTTTTTGTCTTGAGCTTTCCATATGTTAGAAATCGTAGAGTGACCTACCCCTAATTCATTAAGTATGTGGGAATTTTTTTCACCTTTTTTTAAACGAAACATGCGATTTGGTTTTTCTTCAATTGTGGATTGCTTTTGTTTGCTCATTTTAAAATTTCACAATATTTAACACAGGAACACAAAACACATTTAATCGCACAACGATTACCTGTACACTGACGATAAATAAAATAAAATAAAATAAAACTGACGACTAAACAACGATGAAATTATCGGTATTATCGGTTGTAATAGTATCTTCAATTACGTAAAGTCATTATAAATAAAATATTTTTACAATATAAACAAAAATAACCGTTATGTCATCTGTATAGTAATTACATAAACGTCACAAAACCGATACAAATTAGTACATACAATATAGGAGTTTTGCAGGGACCTTTAATCTAAGGTCATTAAACCCAATATGTCACTACAGCCGGTGACATTATAAACGGTTTCAACTGTAAGTACCAATTTTAAATTTTATCAATTTTTTTTGTTTTTTGTTCAGTGGTAAAAATGGAACTAAGTAAAGAAACACGTGAACCTATGGAAGTAGAAGAGCCTTCCATTGTTAATAATAATCATGTTAATAAAAAGAAACATTTTAAACCAAGTAGTAAGTTATGAAGACTATCTGTAAACCTGCTTATGTTCTTATATTTTATATCATGTATATTATTATGAATGTGTAATAATATTGCATCATTTTTATGATTGATTTATAGTATCATCACCAGAACCTAATGATGTTAAGAACAATGGATATAATAATAATAGGCGTAAGAAATACAATTTACGGAGTGATGCCTTAGAATCTTTGGAATTACAAGTTCCCCCTACTTTAGGTGAGTGACCCCCTCCCCCATGTATAATACATAATATATCGGAAAATGTACAAAATCTTCATGTATTTTTATGGAAAACAAGTAAAAATCTTCCAATTCATTTGCACTCATACACACCAAACATTAATTTCCATAGACATTAATTTCTTTTTTAATGTATTTCTTCAACGTATTTCTAGCTTTAAATCTTAATGATCTTAATATGTTCATTGTTGTACACTCGCCCATTGTATAACACCTGAAAATTTAATTAAACAAATGTTCTCTTAGAAGTTTTAATTATACTTTGTTTGATTGACTAAAACATCAATTCCATTATAATTAATTAATTAACTATTAACTTGCCATTAGCGTTGAAATTGCGCGAATTCCGGGCCTCTTCACCTCATTGTTTTTTCATCATTATTTATTTTATAATGAACATGAATATTAAAACGAAAACCAATTTATTTATATTTTGATCTTTTACAAAAAACGTTCCTACTAGTTTCATAATATGTACAGGGTTTACTTTAAATGAATAATGGTTGGTTTTAAAAAAAGATAATTTTATCAAATAGTTATATATTTTTAACATTTTTAGAACTTACTACTCCAACATTCAACCTTACTTCTTCTAACACTAGAACACGCCGTAGTATGGGTAGAAAAATTAATGTTGATATCAGTGATGCTATTTATAAACTTCCATTTGAGCACGGTAAGTAAATTATATTAACTATCTATTTTTGTGTATTATTTGTGTTTATTAATTTTCAGGTTGGAAACGGGAATTAGTTTACAGAAGGTCTACTATTCTTAATCACGAAAAAAGAAATGGTGATGTATACTATCATTCTCCAACTAACAAAAAACTAAGATCATTACGAGAAATTCAAGATCAATTGGATATCTCATCTGATAAAGATCTAACCATAGAAAATTTTACATTTTTAAAACAACCAATTGGCATGAATGATCAATCTAAAGAACTTATCAGAGATGCATATTCTAAATTATCTAAAGTAATGAAAATAATTTTTATTTAATTTTGTTTATTGTAGCAAGTTATTCCATAGTCTAAAAACAATTAAAAAACACATTTAAATTTGTCAGCATAGTTTGTAAATTATTTTTTATTTCCCCCCCGGCTTTTTCTTTAATTCTGAGAACCCTAAACTTTAAGTATTTTGAACCGGGAAAAATGTATGTTTAATCTTAACTGGTTTTAATAGTTGATAATGTTTAAGTAAAAGTGAAGCATAATTGATTTATTTTTCAATCTCACGCACATTTTGATATCACATTGACAATGTCTAGTTATTTGATAATATTTTTTTTTTAGACTTAATAAATAATAACTGAAAACTATTTTATTAAAAATTAAAACCCTTACAACTTAATGTCAATGTTTAGTTTACTTTTATAATATTTTTAAATATTTAAATTAAATTTTTAAAAGTTTTGTTAGTGCAGAAGATTTAAGTTTGAGTTTCGGAAATAGGTTTGTCATCCCTAATTTTTTTCAATTATTAATATATAAACCTAACTATAATAAATATTACTTGAGTAATTTTCAATTTCCCTTCATACATTTTATGGTTTTAGGAAGATTCTTTTGTTGGTGTTGCTGTTAGATCTAAAAAATCAAAGACACCTGTACAGCGGCCACCATTTGATTATGAATTGTCAGATGATGAAAACAACAAAATGAAAATTGTTTTTAAAAATGCTAGGAGCTCCTATAGATTGAGATATAAAAAAGGTAAAAGTAAATATATATTATATACTATTGTCTATTTTATTACTATTTATAAATTACGAAGAGGGATTCAATGTTAATTGAGTATATACCATATAAAAAATTTGTTTAGCACTTAATATATATTTATAAATTCTTAAATAAACCTAATTCAAATAATTGGTATTGACTCTTGTAGTTATGAATTGGTATACTCGCATTATCTCAAATAATAGTGCATCTTATTGTAATATTCTAAAATGCACACATAAGGCAATATATCTATGAATTATTTAATTAAAATATAATTCACATTTTTAAAAATGTCATACAATATAATTTGATATCTGTCGGAACTCCCTGTGTGTTTATTTGCCTATTAATCTGATAAATTATTATTTGTTTTATTGTGCAATTTAAATACAGAACTGACATTTTACATTATCACCTAGGTATTTCAGAATCAATGAATACATCTTCATCTACACCTGAATACATATCTGAAGACTGTCAAGCTATTAAATCTAGTGCATCACCAAAAGTTTCTTCTACAAAACTTGAGGAAATTGATGTAAATAACACAATAATTAAAAGACGGTAATATATTGGCTTTATTTTTAATTGTTAATGCTTAAACAGTTTTTATTATTAGTTTATTATTTTGCTTTACAAATGTAACTCAAATTAAAGGGGTTGTTATCCTTATGCTTCCTTCATAATCCTTCCCCCATTTAGTATACGATGCATCAAGTGTCAGACACACCTAATTTTTTTATTGATACAACACCTATTTCTAAAACTGAAGAGACATATTATGAAATTGATGAATATAGTGATAATAATGACTCTGATATAATTAATAAAGTTATTTGTCAAAGAACCTAACCTAACCTGTGTTATTCAATAACCTAAAAATCTGGATGAGCAAGTAAATATTTTATCTACCCTATCTTTTGGGGAAATGTAATAATAGACCAGGCACACAGTAGTATTGGTCATTGATCTTATTAGTATGAATGAGTGTATGTTAAATGTTTGTTTTTTTAGTACTTTAATCATTTGATTGTATTTATTTTCAGATTTGAGCAGAAACTCAGTATTCCTATATTCCTTTCAACCCCTATTTGTTATTTACTAATTGTTTCATACATGTTCTGAGGCCTAATTTAGTTTGCATGTCAAAGCTAGTTGTCTTTATATGCTTTCAAGTACAATAAAATAATTATAAACCTAATTTTTTTTTTTTTAATCAAATTTAACAGGAATTCAGAAATGAATAGTTCTTTAAGAGAAATTGTAACACCTTTTCCATCCATGCAATCATTGAATTACATGTTTGAAGCATTGGGACATGTTTTTAAACATTTGAATACACATGAACTGTTATCAGCTTCTAGAGTGTGTACCGCCTGGAATTTAGTTGCAATGAAAAAAAACTTAGTAAGTATATCCTTAAAATGTCAAAAAATGTATTTTTAATTATTTATTAAATATTTTTAGTGGCAGAATGTTCGCTTAAAAAATTCTATGGTCTATGACTGGGAAAAGCTTGTAGACTTCATTGATCAACAAAGAACTGATACATTAGACACTAGATGTATGTTGATACCCTCCAAAGTTGAAGACTTCAAAAGTTTTTGGTTGCGTTTTGCAAATGCAATGAAAAAAGCACAAAAGTTAAAATTCATTGAATTGTATAGATGTCCTGTCTTTGTAGTTGAAGATATTATTAACTCATTACCTCAAATAGAAGTACTTAATGCTACTTCAATAAAGTAATAAAGAAAATACAATCCATTTATTTCAATAGTTTCAATAATTTATTTTATTTTTAGAAATCCAAATTTGATGAAGGCAACAAAAAATGTCAATAATTTAATGTACCTAAACTTAAATCATTTGGGACAAATGACAAAGCTTACGGAGTTAAGAATTAAAAGTCTTACTGGAATAAAATTGACTGCATTGCCATCATTTGAAAATTTAATACACTTGAATATATTTGTAAGTTTAGTAATAATTAATTATATATGAATAATTAAAATATTTAAGGAAAAGTATTATATTTACTCTTATTATTTTTATGATTATTATTTAGTCATTAACCTCTATTAAAGTATTTCCAAAAGAGATCTATCAGAGTTTGAATACTATTACTGATAATATTGAGTTTTTTGAAATTGGCGATTGCAAATTCTTAACAAAGGATTTTGCTGTGTCACTAAAAAGATTTGTCAATTTGAAAACATTGAGATTAGAAAATTTTTGTGGATGCAAGCAATTTGCACAGGATATTTTTACTGTCATTAGAGGTCTTGAAAAGCTCATGGTTCTAGAATTGGTAAACATAGAATTCATTAATTGTGTCAAAGATGAACTGGAAAAATGTGATGGTATTAAAGCTTTATTGATTATTCCTACTTATGTGAACCAAGTATGTAAACTTGTTATGTATTATATTATTTTATAACATCTATTTATTGATATACATTTTTTTTTTTTTAGTCCGCAACTACTAACTATCTGCTGATTGACTGTCTCAAGAAACTCTCCAAGACATTAACGCACTTAGTTTGGGGATTGACTCGTGAATTACTCCGTGTTACTGACTTACTTATAACTCAATATCAACAGAACCAACATACTATTGGTTATAATTTAGAATTATCCCACACCAAAGAAACCAATATACCTGTACTCAGAACAATAAAGCCCCAAAATCGACCGGGAGATGAGGCTACTCCTGAAAAAGAAAAAGACAAGTCAAATTATGTTGATATACTGTCAGTTCCTGCTCTAGAGAAATTGTTAGATACTATGATGCCTGATGCTAAAACTAAGGTAATTAAAGTTCCCTTTTCTGGAACAAATAGAGTTTATTTGAGTGAACAGATTCATGATCATTAAATTAAATGTATAGCATTTCATTGTCTTTTTACATGAGAAACCTTTTGCGATATAATTCTAATCTTTGTGACTAGGAAAAATTATATTTTGTACTTCAAGGTAGAGCTTTTAACAACAATTTAAATTATTAGTTATAATGTATATGTATTGTGTTTTTCTGTATGTATAATAATAACTGATCAATAATTATAAATGTAATCATACATTTAGTAGATTTTTAACTGTAATAATTTTATTTCATTTATAATTCATATTTTTTTTTTCATTTTGTAAATAAAATAAATCTATAATTTGAAAATGTAATTATTCATTTTCATTCTAGTTAAACATTTTAGTCTTAACTCTGTGAGCTTTGCCATTTGTCTCAAATAATTTAAGTTTAGGTACATTAAATCATTGAGATTTTATGTCTGTTTCATCAAATTTGGATTTCTAAAAAGAAAATTAATTATTGAAAATATTAAAAAAAAAATGGATTAATACTTTATTGAAGTAGCTTTAAGTATGGGTATATAAATTCATATTAATTGCATACTGAATATTAGCACAACAAATAATAAACAACATGATAAGTAGTCGAAATAATGGTTTGATTTTCGACTTCAGTATCTTGTCAAACAAAAAAAAAATGAAGGAAAAACGGGAATTTTACCCAAACTTGGCAGTCGACAAAATCGATTTTGATTTTTGGAGTAACTCTAAAACAAATGACCAATACATGAATTTTTCTCTGAATGTTCATATTAGCATTTTCTATAAATTATACCTACATCATAAAACTTTCGAAATATTTTGACTTATTTGAGCTGTTATATTATATAAATATTAGGTTTCGATTAGGTATAGTAACTGCATATATGTAATATGCATTATACACTTAAATTCTTAGTTCTAGCAGGAAAAATTTTTTTTTTATGATTTTTCCCGTAATTATTGAATGTAATTATATGATGTGTAATTTTTTTTAGCAAAAACAGAACATTTTTTGTATCTGAGGCCTAATGCATTTTTATTTTTACTACGACCACCACCACTACTTTTATAAATACAAACTGTACAATTTACAAGCCCCCTATCTTCCCAATGGTTGTTTATTTGTTAACATTTAATTCTCTATTATGATAAGTCAATCTCATATTATGCTCATGGCCTCACATACTTACTATCCAAAATGTTGTGACAGACAGAAAAAAAACACACATCATTGGAAAATCAATACATTCTTTCGCTCCGCTCAGAATCTAATATTTAAATATAAATATATTAATTATATAATATAATTTCAAAACAACTTTAAACAAAAAATTATTAGCAAGTTATAACATAAAACAATAACTATAAAACTTTCCTCAATTTGTCTAATTTTAAGACTTTTAGTTTCTACTAAAAGAATATAAAAATTAATGCTTAAATTGTAAATACAAAATACAAATATACGATGCTTGAACGCAAATGTTGAATTAACATTAAGTTCTAGATATTATGTAATTTTGCATAACATTAACGATTAACTATATAAAGCGCTAAAGAGTAAAGACTACATTAAAAAAAAAATTCAAAGTTTAAAATGGTACACTAATTCAAATAATGTTTAAACGTAAAACGCTAAATTGTTAATAATTTTTATAATTTTTAAACGCATAAATTGAATAATGTTTAAATTCTTTATTGTTGGAATTATAAACAAAACACCCTATAATATAATGTAGTGTATAAGCAATATATTCACACTGTAGTTCAGCGGACACTGACCATACATTTTTTTAATACTACAGAATATATGTCATGTGTAGTGTAGCCAGGTATAGACAGTTAGTTGTTGATTTATATTACGCATCGTAACACTATTATGCATCGTATCATTATAATTATTATTATATTATATATATCTGATCTTATTATTATTTACCTTTAACTTCTGTATATCTGTGTACTTCAACATTTATAATTTGATCATAAAGTTTAATATCCAAAGATGGTAGACGATATAATTATTTTTTGATTTAATTGTATTCAATGTGTAATAATTTGAACTTCAAATTTCAAGCGCTCATAAAAATTTAATTTGACTTACTTATAGATATTAAGACTTATTCCTCGACTCATGGATCTGCAGAAAATGTAGTTAAAACCTTTAAAATGTTTATTTTCCTTTAATTCAGATATAAAGGATAACATAAGTAAATTTTTCTTGTCATACAATAAATTGATCAATTGTGATAATTTTATTTTTAAATTTTGTATTAATATTTTAAGTTAATAAATAAATAAATAAATAATAAATCATAATTCGATGGTGTTCGGGAAAAACTGGCTTAGTCTAAAATTCAGTATGAAATCGTGTAAGTCACATAACTGGTTTTTCTCAAATAAAAAATTAATTTTCATAAGTGTATAACAACTGGTAGAATCGGTGTATGACTTAGACCGTTTTACCCAAAACACCGTCTGATTTTTCTGTATCTAGATATAACATAACCTCATTTTTGTAAATTTTAGATTTAGCCAGTTTTTTCAGAGCCCCATCGAATTTTGCTAAAACTGAAGTGTTGAGATAAATTATGGATTTTTATCAATTTAAGACTTTTCACTTTACACTCTTTGAATGATAGAACGATACTGCCCTGTAACTGAGGAAAGCAGTCTCTATGAAAATTGTTTTTCTTGGAAATTAAACTTTGTAATTTTTTTAATCAATTTAAGATTTTAAGTTAACTTTTTGACTAAAACAGATGGAAATTTATGCCTGAAATTCTAAAATGCTATTGATTTTTTGATTAATAAATTATTTTTGACAATTTTCACATAATGATGCAGTCACTGTGTTTCACATTAGCATTAACCACATAATATCATTATCATATAGTGATACAATTTATAAAATGCAGCATTACTAATATTGTATAACACTGCTAGTAGAAAATGCAGTACTTATAACTACAACAAATTAAAACAAATAATAAAGATACTTCTTAAATATCAATTTTAATACTTTTTTTAAAATTAATTTAAAGAATACATAATTTTGTAATTTATTTATTTATTTATTCATATGACTTGATAATGAGTGCACTAACAACAATTTTTCCTATTAAGGTTAAATTAAACTTTAAATATCACTATTATAAATTTGCAACTAATATTCATAAACATTCTAAGGTACAAAGTACCATAACAAGCAAAACATAACAAATATCACATTAAGTATCACAGATTTAAGTTTAGATGTCTACACCCAAGGCCTCTAAACAAGCTACTGCTTCAGGGGCCACTTTGATGAAGTCCTCCAGGTCACCATCGTAACTTCTCAAATGGCAATCCAGGATTAAGTGCTGCATTGATTGTATATTTGTGCCACAGTCGCATACCGGACTCTCTGAAATGATTTGTACATGAGTTTGTTGCATCTGCCTTACCTTGTGCGTATTCTGTTTACTCTAACCCAAATTGTCCTGGGGAGGTCCACCCCTAAGACTGGAGTGCTTATGCTATCTACTTGGATGCCTCCGGGTCTCTCTCTGCCATTCAGCCTGCCACTCATCTGGAGTGTTAACCCTTGACTCAGTGATGATTTGAGCTCTTAACGAAAACAGTATTCGTGATTTAAGCCTCGAGTTAAGAATTCCGTCTTTATGTATTGGCAACTCCCGGTGTTTGTCAATTCTGTCCTTTTCCTTTAGCACGCCGTTTTCTCTCCTTATGTGTGTGTGTGTGTGTGTGGGGGGGGGGGGGGGGGTTCTATGTTGGACAAGTATGGTAGCCATTGTTTGTTTGTGCTCAGGACTGTGCCTGATATTGTGTGCATGGCCTTCCTTAAATGGATATCTACTACCTCTGTGTGGGCACTTCCTGCCCAAACTGGGGCGCAATAATATTCTGCGGCCGAGTAGACGAGGGCTAAGGAAGAAGTCCGGAGGACGTTTGTAGCAGCTCCCCAGGTGGTGCCAGCTAATTTGTTGATGAGACCAATTCTAGTTTTCAGTTTTGCTGACACCTTGTGCAGATGTGTCTTAAAAGTTAGCGTCCGATCTAGTGTGATGCCAAGGTATACGAGTCTCTTTTCGTTTTTTTATTTTTTTCCCCACAAAAATAGACTGATATTTTCTTGTTGGCTTCCTTGTTATTTAGATGAAATGTTATTGTTATGGTTTTAGATGGGCTCGGTCTAAGCCTCCATTTCTGGAAAAAATTTTTCCAACCTTAATATATCTGATGTCAGGGTTCTTTCGATATTTTCTAGCTTCTTGTCCTGTGCTACTATGCACATATCGTCTGCATAAGAGAACATTTTTGATTTTGTACATGGTATGTCGTGGGTATATACATTAAAACATTGTCAGTTATCATTGTGCAGTCACGCAGTAAGGTTGTGTTTCTCTTGATAGTGTTATTGCTGCTATGGTTTTCTCTAATTAATATTAAATTTTAATTCATGGCTATGACGTCAAATAATACTCAAAATTGTTCATTGTGTTCTGTTTCGTTTGCCGAACTGGATACGCCTGTTAAATGCGATGGATGCATTTCAGTATTTCATACTAAATGCACCGGCCTATCACCGAGCGAATTAAAATGTCTTTCTTTAAAAGCTCGTAATTTAAAATACTTTTGTGAATCCTGTAATAATGGTTTACGTGACATTCCAGAATTAAAAATGTTAATAAACCGATTGCTTAGTGAAGCTAACGAACTTAAAAATAAAAAAAACAGTGGTAATAATGTATTACATATTCACATTGTTCCGAAGAATTCATTATTAATGAGATCGGCGATCGTAATGTGAGAGCCTCAAATCTAATATTTTACAATGTTCCAGAGTCCAACTCAGATAACACCGCCGACAGAATTGCTCACGACTCTAATGTTGTAAGTAATCTTATTGTTTCAATTATTAGTGGTGATAAAAATATTAAACTGGTAAAAATATAACGTTTGGGTACTCGTGTTTAAGATAAAAATCGTCCAATTAAAGCGATATTTAGTTCATCAATTGATGTCTATGAAATACTGAAATCTAAGAAAAAATTATTATCACTAAATCCACCTTACAATATTGATATCAGCTCAGACCGTAGTATCCTACATTGTATCAAAGAAACTACATGAAAAAACTCCGTGAAGATCTGGAGTCCCGTAGATCAAGTGATGGAGGAAGCGAATTAATTATCAGATACGTAAGAGGTACTCCAACAATAGTCTCCAGAAGTGACCGTCTTAATACTCGTGAAAATTTTTTTTTTTAATCAATATGTTTTATCAAAATGTACGTGGTCTACTAACCAAAATCCCATATTTAAGAAATGGTTTACTCAATGTTAATTATGATATTATTTGTTTAAATGAAACTTGGTTAAATAGTAATGTTTTTGATGCTGAACTAGGTTTTAATAACTATACTTTATATAGAAATGATCGTATTTTAAGTCTTGGAAAAATTAGAGGTGGCGGTGTATTAATTGCTGTAAAAAAAATTTCATCTGTGAATTATTAACTGTTCCTTCTGTTGTCGGAATCGAGCAAATATTTTTAAATCTTACAGTTAACAATATAAAAATTATTATAGGTTGCGTTTACATACCACAAGGTGCATCTTGTGATATCTATTCAAATCATTGTGATATAATTGAGTCTATTTATTTTAGATTTCCTGAACATTATTTTGTAATAGTTGGTGATTTTAATTTAAGTAGTTTCAACTGGTCTGTTGACCCAAATAATCAAAATCATAGGTCTGGAGGCATCATATTCAATAGTTATATAAATTTTTTGAATCTTGAACAATGTAATGTTATTAAAAATTGTGTCGGTCGAACACTCGATTGTTTAATGCTTAGTAAAAATGCCGAATTTGCTTCTATTTCTTATTCGGTTGACTCTCTGGTTCACACAATTGATAAATATCCTCCTCCTTTAGACGTGGTTATTAAATTTAAAAATTCCTCTGTGAGTGACCATTATGAGTCACCATATATTTTAGATTCTGAGTGGAACGATGAATGTATTGATTTTACAATGATGTGTTTTTTTATTTTTTTTTTATTTTTTTATTTTTTTATTTTATTATATTTTTTTATTTTTTTATTTTTTTATTTTTTTTGTGTCTGTGTACACGATAAGTAGTCGAAATAATGCTACGATTTTCAACTTCAGTATCTTGTTCGATCAGAAAGTGAATATCGTTGGTGCATTGGGGAGGTCAAAATTTAAATTTCCCAATGGTTTTCAAAAGCGCCGGGAAAAACAAAAGAAAAATTAAGGAAAAACGGG
>NC_042493.1:111868420-111870509 GCF_005508785.2 Acyrthosiphon pisum
TGTTGATGTATAACGCGTTACCTGATGGATATTGTGATATGATTAATTTGGAATTTATTATTGATACCTATTATAGGTCAATTTTTTTTAATACTATAGATAAGTATACTTATAATAGGTATGTCTAATACCTAGACTGACAAACCGTGTCCGCTCAGAATCGTTTTTCTTATACAGTGATATTATATCATTGAATTCAAATTTAATACTATCCATTATACAGTGACCCACTTGTAACCTACTGTACAGCAGAGCGACATCCACTTACCCACCTTTTTATTATTATTACTGAACGATCTGTCCGCGAGCGAGAGATAAATAAACGGGAGGCGTATTAATAATACACTTGCAGTACATAAACCTGTACCTATAACTGCCGTAAACCAGTACCTACCTATAACTGCCGTATAAAATATCCCCCAAAACAAAAAACACTTGGTCGACTCCATGTAAAAAACTCGCCAAGTAAAAAAAAAAAAAACATTAAAATAATTGCTTTAAAACGTTTGATACAAGGTGGAATCTAAGTAAAATGGTATAATGCGTAAAATATATTCAATAGTAGGTAATATTAATCTAAATTTAATAGAAAATAATTATTTATATTTAATTTTTATGTGAATTATTTTAAATGAAATCAATTCAAATTTAGTTTACTTGGTTGGAAGATTCAGCTGCCTAAAATCGTATAGTTAAGCAATATATTTAATTATTAATAATGCAGACCCTGTTAAAATAAATAAGTAGGTACATGATTTGTTACAGGAAAATTGAGTATAAAAATCTATAGTCTAGTTCTAGTGCTGTGTACTATGTTCAGTATTGGTATTATAATAATGCAGGCCTTGTTAAAAAAATATATTTGTATTCAGTTAAGTAAACTAACTTTGGACTAATTTCAGTTAAAACCGGTAAGGTCGTGTTAATATATTTCCCTTTTTTTTTTACCTAAGCCACCCTTTAAAATATTGGACAAACGAAAAATGTTCCTAACGAAGGGAAAACATTATAGAACGCCCTCAGTATCTACATTGCAGGTACCTGTATACATTTTTATGTAATAAATTGCGACCAGCGATGACTAGGTATTAGTTATAAGTAATATTATTCGTAGGATGGCAATTAGCAGGGTCGGCGGAAGGGCCGTGCGACCACACAGAGCACAATTTTTGGAACCTTAAGGTTAGGTATCGTTTATAAATAAAAATATGTATTTTTCGCCATGACTGATTATATTTACTCATTGTAAATCTAAAATAAAAAAAGATGGGCAAGTGGGTGTCGCTCCTCTGTAAAGTAGGTAACAAGTGAGTCACTTGTAATGGATGGGGTTAAATTTGAATTCAATGATATAATATCGTTGTATAAGAAAAACGATTCTAAGCGAAACCGGTTAGTCAGTCTATGATATTACTAAGTATATTTGATGATATTATTATTGTGAATTAAATAATTTATATATAAACTATTTACGCGGAACCTTGTTTTAAATTTTCAATCTTTAGCTATAAAAGTTGAACATTTTATACATTATTAACTAAAAATAATTATTAAATATTAAATTTGATATATTTTGTCAAAATTTGAACTTTAAACGCTTATAAAAAAAATAGTGCCTACCTATGTATTTTTAATATTTTTCAACTGCTATTGTAACAATTTATCATTACCTTTGTATTTTCACGCTTTTTACCCATCAATTAAGATTTTATGTATATTTCTTTCTGTTCCACCGAAGAAGAATAATAAACAATATACATAATGTTGGTTCCTTTGAATAACAAACACACACACACACACCTTTTAGATAATAATTATATATATGTTAAATCATATAAGCCTCTCGTCTTAAATATTCCAACTACAAAAAAAACTTTGACACTAACGAAATGCGTGATTCGATTGTTTATTGAACATTTTATATTTTATAGTTATATAAACTGGTTTATCGTCAACCGATGTAGAATGATCTTCTGACCCGTAATGTCAGGTACCTATGTATTAAATATCGGATAATTAGGTTCTTAAAAGATTAAAATAGGTGATTCTTCTAACCAAGGCCGTATTTTGGAGTGGGATGGGGGGGGGG
>NC_042493.1:111870982-111899732 GCF_005508785.2 Acyrthosiphon pisum
CGATGTGTAATTCTTTATTTTTTTCCAGATATATCTTTTATTTTGAAATTGTAATTTGCTTTACCAGTTTCAACTTCAACGCCAGAAATCATATTTTCTACCATGAAAATAACTATTTACGAAACTTAGCAAGCCAAGCACGTCTCATAGATCCAGATATATATGTCTTATAGGTTTTATCATGTCTTACTATACCTCTTAAATGCAGATAATGTGATCGATCATTTCGTAAAGGAAAAAAGACTGCCAAACATTATAATATAAAAATATTTAATTTGAAATTGTAGACATATTTATAACACATTACATGTGTAAAAGGCCGGTTCCCGCGGTGCGTGGCTTTTTCATTGTAATTTTCAGTATAATTTGAATGTATTTTTATTAACTTAATGTAATTATAAAGGGGGAGTTCTAATAAATGATTCGGGTGCTAAGCCCTGGTTTTTGGTTTAGCTCTAAAACAAAATATGACACATGACATTTGATACATGACTGTAAATACCTACATTACATTTTCACTGTTTATATTACCATTTTCTATACTTATTTGTTGAAAATTCCTAAAAATGTTATTTTTAAATCTTAGATTTTAAAATGGAATACAAGATTTCTTATAAGGTTATCTACCTTTATCAAAAAAAAATGTCTATTATAAAAAAGTGAAATTAAAATTTTAATGCACATTTGAATTTAGACACTTGAGATGTATAATATCATATAAACTCCTATGAAAAATATTAAAAATACATGGGCACAGTGTTTTAAAAATAATTTTGTAGTTAAAAATTTATAAAATGTTCAATTTTAGATTCTGAGTGGAACAATGAATGTATTGATTTTACAATGATGTAATACCAATTTAATTAGTTATTTTTTTCTATGAATGTCAATAAAACTTTATTTGTTGAGTAAAAATACTTGAAAATGTAATACAAGGCTCCTACTATATTGTTATAATGACATTTGAAAAATATTAAAAATCCTTAGTCACAGTTTTTTTTATAAGCATTTAAAGATCGAATTTTGACAAAATGTATCAAATTTAAGATTCAATAATATTTTTGTATTTAAAAATTTATAAAATGGTCAACTTTTATATCTAAGGAATGTACATTTAAAACAAGATTCCACATAAGTAGTTAATTCTGTTACTAAAAATCAAGAAAAATACATAAGCACAGTTTATTTTTATTGTCATTTTAAGTTACGAAATTACATATTAAAAATCTTGAATAACTATTTTAGTTATTTTGTTGTGATTGTAAAATATTATGCGTGGGTACTTGAAACTTCTAAAGTATACTATTATATATTTTAAATTGTATGGTTATTGGTACCTGCTGTTACAGAAGAAATATGTAATGAACAACTAATATACAAATTTAAAACTTTTTCCAATCAAAAATGTCTTTAGTATCTTACCCAATGTCCACATTATTTCTCAAGCGTAATTTTGTTGTACTTCATTTAACATATTATTGTCAGGAATTCATGTTGATGTTTCAAGTTCTAAGCAAAAAAATGAATTAATGATTGTGTATAAGCATCAGTTTTTAAGGTACAATTATAATAGTAATTTTCCTTTTTGAAGATGTAGCTTGACTAGTAGCTCAATCAAAACATTTGCTTAACATTCATTAAAATGTTTCTTACATAGTTACATTGGGAACAAATGGTAGATTCCCTTATGTCTGTGCTGTGGTAAATTATTTATTGCTATACGCACAATTAGTACCTATTCACTGGATTTATATTTCTTTTTTTTAAATAGGTAAATAATATTGAATAATAATAATATGAATAAGTAATAAATTTAAAAATTAAAAGTTGCGGGTAGTGTGATGCTTGATTAGAATAATATTATGCCGATATTAGTTTTGGAACATGCGGTAAGCCTGTAGTCTGCACACAAGGAGGATATCAAAGTCCATTGATACACCGTGGTTCGTGTTTTGGTATTTATAGATTAGTAGGCAAAGTTTATTATTATTGAATTAATACAATAAATTACCATATGACAATTTATATAGGTATATATATATTATGTTATATGGATGGAAGAAAGTATACACCGATGTTTATTTATATATATATTCTGATTGGTTTAAAGAAGCATTGGGTATAGATAATAAACATCATGATGCCTGGTTACTACTTGGAAACTTGCATTTAACCAAAAAAGAATGGGGTCCTGGGCAAAAAAAAATTTGAACGTGTGTTGAAGGTAAGTAAAAATAAAGCTTGTATATTATAATCCAAATATTATAATTTTGATTGTCTTCAGAACCCATCAACATTAAATGATTCATATTCATTAATTGCTCTGTGAAATTTTTGGTTTCAAACTCTACATCAACCATCTAGAAATAAGAACCAGGAAAAACAACATCAAGATTTGCCATTAAATTTTTTTACAAAAGTATTAAAAAATGATCCAAGGAACATTTGAGTAGCTAATGGAATTGGTTAGTGATTATATGTGTTATTACTAATAACTTATTAAGTTAGTTACTAGGATCTTAATAAGTTTTATTTAAGCTATGTTGTAATGAGACATAGAAATAATAACCTAATTATATGTAATTAGGTACCTATTTATACTCATAACCAAGGCTGGGCAAGTTATTATTGATATTTTTTAACTCAGTTAAGTTAAGTATTTTTTTTCTATTAAATTAAAAGGTAGATAAGTAATAGTTATTTTTAAATATCAATTAAGTTTAAACTAAGTTAACAAATACCTACTATTAAACTAATAATTTTTTTAATAATAAAAAAAAAAAAGTGCATTTAAAAGGTATTATAATCATTTGGATATTAGGTAATATACTTATAAATATAGATTATTAAAAAAATGTTCATGAAATTATTTGAGTTTGATTAGGTGTTACACCAAATTTAAATAATTATAATATTAACACACTCTGTATGTTTTATTTATTACTTTTCATACTGTATCATCTTATTATTTTAACCTAGGTACTATCCCTCTTAGTACACTAAGTGTATTCAAAATTAACTCTACTAAATCATAGCTCGTAATATTTACCTCTATGAAGACGTTTTTCTAGTTCTAAACAACTCTTTTATTCCTATTTCAACAAATTCCCCCTACTCAGGTGTGTTTTTTAGACAAACAACTTTACTGGGCCCACCATATTAAAGTAAAAACACTACTATTCAACTAAAAAACACAGAAACCTCTACTTTTTACTAAATAAAAAACTCTAAGAGATCAACATAACAAAAATATTCCAAGGATACATATATTGTTGGTACCTATTATGTAAGAATGATACTTCCGAAGGCTCTGAAATGGTACGCACTTGTAAATCATTACACACATTTTCAATATTTTCAACAGTGCATTTTATAGCATCATAATATGAATTTCATCTAAATATAATATATATAACATTTTTAATAATTAATTTTTCTTTTAATGCATAATATTGTTTAAAATAATTAGGAAATACCTACCTTGTGACATTAGGCATTAGACGTGATGAGATAATAACGATCAAGATGATTGTTTATGATATCTCCACTTAAAGTAGAGTTATTTTGTTTGTTAAAAATTGCTTGTCACTTTTTGAATTATTTTTTACTTATGGTCCTATACACAAGGTCTTTTATAGCATCTTTAATATTAACTGAAATTGAATTAACTGTGTGTGCAGCACACATTGTAAGTTGTTGTGGATGTAACAATATACTCAAGAACTTATCAACATTAGAATGGTTCATCTTCAAGAGAACCTAACTATTAGTTAATACTATAGATACTTCATTTTTCTCAGTTACACCAATGCCTTCACGGCTTCATTTAGATCATAATCGTTATCATTACTGAATACTCTATAAAATAAAAATATTTTTTTTTTTCTTGAATTTACTAAGGTAAAAGATTGTTTAATTGATAAATTATAATTGTATTTAGTATTCAATAAAAATGTGGGCATTTCTATATTAATAATTGTTTATTGTTTAAATAATCAATAATCTAGGTGATCTATAAATTATTAAACTTTATAAATTACTTTATAAAATATATGCTTATAAAAATGTATTTAAATTCTATGTGACCATATACATTTAAGTTTGTACATATTTTATAGGTACATTAAATAAAAATTTAATTAATAATTATATTGATACTAATATACTGTATTTTTTTAAATTATAGGAGTGTCAAATATTAATACCTATCTATTAATTTGCGACAGTTGTATCACTTGTTTCTTAAGCTACTAACCATTGAAATTAAAATAATCATTGAGTATTAATATTATTTTATATTTATAAGTTAGTACTCAAATACACCTATAAGTTATAATTAGTTTAAATATAATTTTACAAAATTCTTAACTCATAATTTATAAATTCTTATTCTGAATTATAAGAAAAACAATTTTAAATAAACATAAATATTAAAATATTAAAAAGAAAAAATACTTTTAAATATTATTCTTAAATGATTATTGTAAAATTATATAACTATGTAAGTACTAATGTGCATATTGCATATTGCTATATATGTATTGCTGAAAAATAAATTAAATATACTATTTAAATGTAGGTACAAAATTGTTTTCAACAAAATTTATAACAAAGTTAGGTATAAATAAAAAAATACAATGTTTTTAATCGATTTTTAAACGAAACAATAAATTATAAAATTAATGATTTTTGTAGTTTGCAAAACCTAGGCATAAACAAGCTAAAAAGTTAAAGTTAAGTTAAAAATTTGGTTAACTTTTTAACATTTTATATTCATTGACTTCACTGATTTTTATTGATCTAAACTTAATAAATAACAAGTTACTTTTAATCAAATCCAAGTTACGTTAATTTATAAATCATTAAATAATAAATTGCTGAAAAATAAATTAAATATACTATTTAAATGTAGGTACAAAATTGTTTTCAACAAAATTTATAACAAAGTTAGGTATAAATAAAAAAATACAATGTTTTTAATTGATTTTTAAACGAAACAATAAATTATAAAATTAATGATTTTTGTAGTTTGCAAAACCTAGGCATAAACAAGCTAAAAAGTTAAAGTTAAGTTAAAAATTTGGTTAACTTTTTAACATTTTATATTCATTGACTTCACTGATTTTTATTGATCTAAACTTAATAAATAACAAGTTACTTTTAATCAAATCCAAGTTACGTTAATTTATAAATCATTAAATAATAAATATAATATTTATTATTATTGATGATACATATTGCATAAACATTTACTTCTTATTGTTTTAAACCAAATATGGTACATACTGGCTATTTATATATTTAAACGATAATTTAACTTAAGTTAATAAGTTAATTGTAAGTTACCATATATCTAATTGATAATTACTTATCACTTGATCTAAATGCGCAATAAAAAAGGAGTTTCTGATATTCGCTTTTTAAAGACATGGTAAAACAGAGATCTTAAGATTCACGGAGGAAATAGAAATTTTTTTATTTTTATTTATTAATAGTGGCTTTTGGTTGAAAGTTATATAATATGCGAATTATTTCACAAAGCTAGGTACAATTACGCCGATTTGTTTATCATTGCTTACCTGATAATATACTGTTCCCATTACCATAAGCGAAACCCACGGGCAACGTCACGCGGGATGGCTAAAAATTAACATATAATATGATTTTGCTTCCATATCTATGCAGAGCGAATTATACCCAAAATGAGTTAGTTAATCACAATTTTTTTCCCGGGCAACGCCGGATTATTCAGCTAGTATTATAATATAATTACATGTAAAACCCTTATCAATGTCAATTAAATTGTTTTTTCCATTCTTCTTAATAATTGAAATTGTTTGTAGTCCCATGGGTAGACCCCTATTAAGTGTTTTCAGTATGGTATATATTTGTAATTAGTTAATAAAACTTAAAAGACTGTATTTCTTTTACTGTATATTAAAATACTTCAAGTTTTATCATATTTTTAGATAGCTTATTATTCCACATTTAAAATCTGGATTGTGTAACTTTATACTAGTATGTTAAATAACATAAAAACTTATTTAATTTACTGATTTTATAACAATGATTTTTTTTATTTTCAGGAGCAGATCAGGTTCTAGATCCGGCTCAGCTAGATCAGCTACATAATTATACCGCACAATTGACAAATTATTTAGTATTATAAATAATTTTTTAAACAATAGGTGATATATTTTCATTTTTTGTTGATATATCATATATGTAATTTTATTCATAATGAGCGACAATTAAAATGTAATTTGATCACAAAATAGTTCATATTTTTAAAGTAAATCTTTAGTAGATTTTTAAATCTTCTTGAAATATATTTTTAATTGTATAGACATATTTTGTAAAAATACAAATAACTGTGTAAGGATTTTATGAGGAATCAAGTTTATGTAGTTTTAAAATTAAGTTTTACAGCAGATTTATTATTTTGTCAATTCTGTTATTTAAGGATCATATTCATCTTCGACTTGGAGGTTTTTCATGATCTTCCAAATGCTTCTTTAGCACAACACCCCTTGAAAATACCTTGTTGCAGTACTTACATTTGTAAAGAGTATCTTCATTTCTGAACAAAATAAAAATAAATTAACTTTTTAACAACATGTTTGATAATAATTAATAAAAAAATAAGACTAAATGAACTATTACTTTTCAGTTGGTACAGATGGAGCTTGGTTAGATTGACTAGGTTGTCCACTACAATTTTTTAAATGGCTTTTAGCAGCTTTTTTACTCAATATACATTTTTTGCAGTTCCTACACACCCAAAAAGTAGGATAATCTTTCAAACGATATTCAATTCTTACCATAGATTTTGGGCAAAACGGTTTCTTTTTTGGATTATTTGACATCTTTATAGTACAGGAATTCTGTTGACAAAAGTTAAAACTTTAAAAGTATTTAGAATAAAATATTAGCTTAAAATCAATATTTTTATGGAATAAAAATTTTTATTTTTATGTATCTAAACAAATAAAACATATATAAATTGATTCTAACTAGGTAATAGCTCTGCTATATACTAGGAGTTGATAAGCTACAACTCAGTGTAATAGACATGTTAATCAAATATAAATGTTTTTCCAAAACCAAAAGTTACCAGATCCCTCATCTAAATCCATGCCCTTCCCACATGGCTGTCAGAAAAATACTACTGTGAAAAAATTCAACAAATTTAAAAAGTTAGTATCAACACAACGTTTGTTCCTACTTCAGCCCACTTCATCACATTGTTTGATGAGTCTATATATTCAATAGGTACATTCATTAATATATACATACAACAAACATAATATGTATATTATTATTAAAATAAATAAATACCTAATTAAAGATATCACACAATATTAATTACTGTTGATAGTTGACTGTAACAGAAAAAAGTAATGAATAACGATTATCTAAAAAGGATTCATTTTTATGGGTAGGTAAAACAGCATGCACAATAAGATCGAGGTTAACCAATAAATAAATTTGAAATCCTAATCAATGAATATATGGACTATGGCGGCAATACTTCTGACATCCAAGGCTCGGTCTCACCGATGTTTGCATGTTATGAAAAATGGGCCTTCTCAACTGCTTAAAAATTAATAATAACCTACTTGCTTATTTTACTATTTGAATACGTAATCTAAAGACTTAATTGAAAAAAGACATACTAATATTATCTTAGTAATATTGTTAATAATACTATAAGATTGGTAAACATATTTTTTCCTAATACAACTACTAAAGTATTTACTTTATTTGTTTTATCAAGGTTGGCCGTAACCACTGTTACGTTTGTTTGGAATCAATATGTTCTATGGATAGAACGTTTTATTTAAAAAAAAGAAAATTGGAAACAAAACGCTCTATCAGTAGAAGCTTTTTTCTTCCAAACTAGGAAATTTAAAGTTTTTAATATTTTGAGTACTTAAAAAGATTTACTTTTGCCATACCTATTAATAAATTGATAGAACGAAAGTTTGTAGATTTTTTGATGCCAAATATTTCAAAATCGCTTGGGTAAAAATATGTTATTTTAATTTTTGAATCTTAAAAATGCTCTACTGAATAATTTTGATATTGTCATATAAAACTCTTTGAATATTTTGTAGGAACTACAAATTTATGATAATATAAGGAGGGCTTGGAAACTTTATGATTTTTTTAGGTTACGGTTCAAACTCTGTTTTTTAAAAAATTCGGTACCGGTTTTGTTTCCGGTTCTTAAAAATATAGAATTAAAGTTTTAGTTCTGGTACCAATAAACACTGGTATTTAGAGGTATATTTTTTTTTTCAAAAATTAAATAAAAACCAAGTATAAACTTCATACATAATATATTATAGGTATCTAAAATGATAAAATCAAATTACAGTAGCCTTATTGGGTTAAAAGACTTAGTAAGCTTACTATAATTTTGTTTTAAAAACATCCAAAACAAATTTTAAAAATAGGGTTGGCTCATGTTGTAAGAAGTGGAAGTCAGTGCATCGTATAATTTGATACAATCAAACACTCAAATAGTACTCAATGGTCTCTATAAAATTGGTTTTTTTTAAATAATAGCTTAACATTTTGTATGATGTGCATGTGGCCAAGTGACCAACTTTGTAGTTGCTTATATCACCAATCAGCTTACTCAACACTTGAGTTCTTGACCGCTTTAAAGTTATACTTTCTTGAATATATTTTAATCATAAGAACGTTTTAGAGTAATATGTTCCGATTGTTGAATTGCTATAATGCTATATGTCAACGTTTTGTAAGACGGAGACAATAAAGTTAGGCGCTAAATAAAATAATATTTTGTTAAATTATGCTATTTATATCTACATAAATAAATTATAGAATACAAATACATTTATGAAAAGTAGTAAAACTAAGATTTTACATTTGGATCTGAAACTTATTATTCACACGCCTATACTTTCATATTAGTTAAGTATTATACCGTATAAGTACTTCAGAACCTTATAATTTTGATATACTATTTTCATTGTTTCTTTTCTTCAATGTTTTGTAAATTTTATTTATTTGTAGTATTTATTGATAACTATTCATTTACTGTAAATATTGATTATTATTTATTTATTATTATTATTATTAATTATTGTATTACGTCACTATATTATTACTCATAATAATCTATTACCTATATTATCATCATATTATATCATCTAATATTGTCAAAAAAAAATGATCGGCTATTGGATTTATTTTAGTTGAAGCTTCTTTAGTTCTTTAAAAGTCACATGAAGTTGTTGGGGTATATTATTAATCCTTATCTTAGTTATTAGTAAAGATAGGACTAGATGTAATTCAAGTTTTGGATTTTGATATTAAAGTACTAATTATTCTTAAATAATTTTAAAACTAAAATAGTCAAAAGATAATTTTGATTCATAATGTCATTTTCAAAGTTCAAAGAACGGTTTAGTATGTGATGTTTTATGTGTTAAAAGTTTGAAGAACGTTTTAGCTTATTACGTTCTTCGTGTAATTGTTCAAAGAATTTAATAGGTTATACAATTTTTCTAGTAATTGTTTAAAGAACTTAATAGGTTATGACATTTTTCTAGAAATTGTTTAAAGAACTTAATAGGTTATAACGTTTTTCTAGAAATTGTTCAAACAACTAAAGAGGTTATGAAGCTCCTCATATCAATCATTTAAAGAACTTTTAAGATTATAAAGTTTTTCGTGAAGAAGTTCAGTAAACTTAATAGTTAAAAAAAATACTTAAAATTTTTTTTTTAGTTTGTGTGCGCCTTTAAGTATATTATTTCCTTTTATGTTAAAAATTAAATATTAATAAGTATGTCGGAATCTGAAAAATTGATGTGTGCGTGTGGTAAAAAAACGAGAAAACTTGAATTTAACCAATTGGCAAAGACTCTTTGACAGTTGTAAGCAACAAAAACTAAAAATACTTCTCGAAGCATTACTTCCTTTTTTAATAAACCAAAGCCGAAGATAGATAGTATGGATGCTGATACAATTAGTTATTTTTATCTAGCTCCAGATGGTAAGTTTTACACATGGATAAATAGTTTAAACCAGTTAAAAAATGTAATTCAGTCTCTGACTAATTATCTGTTTTTTCAGACATTTAGTATTTACTATTTAGTTAATGAAAAATAAACTTTTATTTGAAACATTTAGATTTTCATAATAGTGCTGTGTAACTAGTTACTACACATAAAATAAAACCAATATATTTTTAACAATTTAGAATATTTAAATAAAATAATAAATATATTTTAGTGTTCGCAAATGATCCAGGTTTTAGTGTCCATAATAATGAGCAAATGGAGCAAAAATATATGATTTCTTCAAGTTCTCCAAATAAAAATGGTATGTATATAATATATAATTAAAACTATTATTTCGTTAAAGCCTGATTTTATTATTCCTTATTGAATTGTGGTTCTACACGATTCTACGATAATATTTATGTAGTAATATTGATTTTTGTTTAAAGTACCTACATTATTTAATTGTTGTTTTTAACTAAATCAGGCGTTAAATTTGTTTAGTTTTTATTTTTACTGTATTATGATGTATTGCAGATTCTTTAAAATACTTTTTCCCTGAAGAGTCAGTTCCACTTATAAAAGGATGCATTAGTGATTGGTTAAAACAAGCACCTATGCGTAAATAATTTTTAAATAATATATATTTAAGCAATGTAATATACAAATATTAATAGTATATTAATATGTTCTTTTATTTTGAATTATTATCAAGGCGTGTTTTTATAATTTTTAAATAATACATATTTTAGCAATGTAATATAAATATTATGTTTTTTTATTATTCATTGACCATCATCCAATAATCAAATTATCATTTAATATAGCTATCTATATTATCTATATTATATAGGTGTATATTATTATCATTCAATATCATTTAATATAGCCGTAGTAATAACTAATAATAGTATAGCCACAATAATTTAACATTTAAAAAAAATACTTAAAATTTTTTTTTTAGTTTGTGTGCGCCTTTAAGTATATTATTTCCTTTTATGTGCGCAATTATTATTTATTTCAATTATTATTAACCCTCAATGTCTTACTGACGTTCGAGTGGGTATGGCACATTGTTTTTGAAACTAGGAAACACAGAAACAGCACAATTAGCATTTGAACGTGCCATACAGTTAAATTATTTGGGTATAGACAATAAACATCCTGATGCCTGATTACTACTTGGAAACTTGCATTTAACCAAAAAAGAATGGGGTCCTGGGCAAAAAAAAATTTGAACGTGTGTTGAAGGTCAGTAAAAATAAAGCTTGTATATTTTAATCCAAATATTATAATTTTGATTGTCTTCAGAACCCATCAACATTAAATGATTCGCATTCATTAATTGCTCTGGGAAATTTTTGGTTTCAAACTCTACATCAACCATCTAGAAACAAGAACCAGGAAAAACGACATCAAGATTTGCCATTATTTTTTTTTACAAAAGTATTAAAAAATGATCCAAGGAACATTTGGGTAGCTAATGGAATTGGTTAGTGATTATATGTGTTATTACTTATAACTTATTAAGTTAGTTACTAGGATCTTAATAAGTTTTATTTAAGCTATGTTGTAATGAGACATAGAAATAATAACTTAATTATATGCAATTATTTATGTTTATTTTGTTATTATATTCTATGGATGGAACATTCAAGTTTTGTACTTAATTTTTTTATCAGGTTTTTGTATACTTTTTGTACACTATTTACTAGAATATATATACCCATTATCAATACTGTAGAAGATAAGTCAATCTATGCCTGTATAAAAGCTATATTTTTAACTAGTATTAGAACTGTAATAAATTGCACACCGTTTTGAAATTTGTTATAATAAGTAATAATTATAAATATGCATGTGTACAGTTTTTATGTTAATTATTTTACAATTGGAATGCAGTGGCGCAACTAGCACTACATCTTGGGGCGGGGGCTATTCTTGTCTATGGCCTTAACTCAATAGTCAATGTTATACCGAAGTTAAAATACTTTTTTGGGTGGGACTATGAGTAAGTTTGGGGAGGTTTAGCCCCTAAGCCCCTCAAGTTAGGTTTATGTTTATGTTTACAACCCTCTAACTCCCCCCTGGATACACCAATGTTGGCATATAAGTAAATTACATATTAAATAAAATTTAAGTAATTTTAAATAAACTGTTTAAAACTCATACAGTTTATTTAGTTTTTTTTTTCAAAAATTAAAATCCAGGCCTGCCATGTACATGATTTCAAGATCATTTATATCATTGGGCACATAATATCAACCCCATGCCTAATAGTATTTATAATCATTTTAATTAATACCATTTTGATATAAATACTATTATATATTTAGTATAAATAATAATAAAAGTTAATTTTATAGGATTGTTAAAAAGTTTTAATCTGATGATTTCGAGTACTATAATCTGGAGAACAATTATTTCCATACATTATTAATTAATTGTTTTTATAGGTTTAGACTTTAGATATTATATTTATATACCTGTAAATAGTTAGTTATTTAAATTTATATAAAATTTATGTACCTAAGCATATTAAAACAGAATTTCGAATTCAAAATCTCCAAAAATACCATAAATATGTTTTAAAAATGAAAAATTACCATAACATCAAAATCGTAAAAAAATGCAAAACAAAAATTTCTTATTTTGATTGAAAATTACATGAAACGTGTATGTTATAAAATGATCATCGCATAGTCAGCTTCGAGAAAACCACACAAAGTGTATGACATAACCTTTAAATAATTGTATGCAACAAATGGTAAAAATAATATTGATGTTTAATGTGTTATATGTATACCTATGACTTGATAAATATTTAAATATGTACCTATTTTAAATGTTATCATAAAAACGATTAAGAGATTTTTCACTATGTTATGAAGTATGTTAAACAGTTAACTGTTCTAGTTCGCTCTATTCCAGAATATGGCATAGTTGTATGACAACCATATTTGGCTAAGGACCAATTATGTATTGAACGGTTTCAAAACTAATTTCTTTCCTATGCTGCTTATATCCTTAATATTTCTCACCCTCTTTACCACTACACTTTTATTAGCTCATTCCTACTCTATCCTCTAGATGTCTTGATGCAGACATCCACTTTATCTCATCTTTACTAAATGGCTTAATTGATGCCCCCGATCTTCTTTTTTCTATTTCTTTTCGTATTCCTGTTTATCCAACTAGAAACCGCTCCTTAAAGTGTGTCCCTTCTCACCGTACGAACTACATTCATGACCATCCTATACATAGAATGCTATACCTCCTTAACACCATTTGAAATTATTATTTCTTGTATACTAAACTCTATTTCTTATCTTAGTTTTATCTCACTTTACCATTTGATATCGCTATATATAAATAACAACTAGAATGCTGTAATATTTTATAGTTTTTTTTTCTCTTCTATAATTTTTATAAATTATTATTATGTATATCATGTATGTTATTGAATTTATATATTACCAACTTTGTAGTTGCCGTTGGGTGTTAATTAATTAAAAAAATACATAGAAACGACCAACGGCGGGTTAAGTGTATTTTAAAACCATAGTATTTTTTTCTAATACTTAGAGTTTTTATGCCATTTAAAAAGTGTCTCGTGGGCAGAATACTCTGTAGAGATACAAATTTAATCTTTTTGAATGAGAACTGCCCCTTTTTATCATGATTTATTAAAAATGTTGATGTAAGTATCTCGTTTAAAATTTAAACGTGTGACTTACATTTTATTTTATGATAAAATATTTTTTATGTTTATAGATTTTAATTAAAATAAGATTAAAAATTTATCATGGAAGACTACCAAGTAAAATTGAAAGAATTTATCTAAAACAAAAAAAATACCTGGATGAGAAAACTATTTACAGAAATTGCAGAATATATTTGTGAAAATATTGTGTCCCATGAATTGCCGGATCTTGTTCTAAATTACCTATTGAAATTTATTCGCAACAAATTTCATGTAATCCTATCGAATAAATAACTCCTGACTAGCGGTTGGTGCATTACTCTACAACTTCTAAAAAATCTTTTTATTTTATTCAACTATTATTCAACTATTAACTATACCGAAGGATATATACTAACAATTCATTTAACTTATTGACTTAAAATTCTAATTACTAAATAATCGAATCATAACACTATGAAAAAGAATAAATAATGTGACTTGTATTTAATATACGACAAGACAAGTACAACATATATAAATTATAACGAAAAACACTTCTTCATGAATAATGAAATAAAAATATAAAGATATGCAATAAAACATTTATAATTATGTTCATAATTTCGCGCATAAAAGGAAATATTATACTTAAAGGAGCAACACAAAAAAAAAATGTTCTTTAAATTTTTTTTAAATGTTAAATTATTGTAGATATATTAAATTATTAAATATAAATCCAAAAATCTAAAAATTGTATTTTTGGAATTTATTTTATTTGTACATGTGTGATATTTTGTGTTTAAGACGAATAAATCTTTAAAATAATTTTTTGTTAAACAGCGCGTCTTGGCCATTTAAATATAAAAAAAAATTCAAATACATCTCTTCTTAACTCTTCTTAAGATGAGCTGGGCCCAATGACGTCACGCGTTTACTTCAATTGCTCATAACTTATTGCATAATGAATTGAAATATCTTAATAAATATCCTTTGATACCTATTACTAATGAGGAGTACTGACAAATACATAGGCATACAGTACATTTAATTATAATAATATTTACGTACAAAACAAAATATGGTAAATGACAATCTAGCACGTACCTAAGTAGACACGAAAACACTTATACTCGTCGAAACGGGTGAAGTGGACGCGTACGTGAATTTGACTTCGATCGCAAATGGCAGCACAGACTTGGTCACCGACCGTCGTCGCGACAAACGCGCACGTGCAACTTCGTACAGCACAGAAATACAGAATGATGGCAAAAACTTTTTGTCGTACAAACAAGAGCGTGGAAACTGCACTTAAATGAAGAGCTCGCCAGTTGGCAGATAAAACAAAACAATGCGAAAAAACTTTTTGGATAATAAAAAGACCGCCTAAGTAAAACAACGTCACCGTCGGATGTTGTTCGTTGCAAGAGACATAAGAAAGAGCATCAACTATGACTCAGACACCGGCTGATCATACAACACTGGAGTAGCACTACAGGCTAGCCAACATTGACCGGCCGCATATAACCTTCGTTTTGGCACCTATGTTCAACTACGCTTGGTCAAATTTAAAATATACATCGCTTACAAATTGTTAAATCGAATTTGAATGTTTAGGCGCGTATTTAGAATTAATCTACATATGCGTATTCATCATCAAATATGTTTCTAATTTAGGTTCACACGAAGTATCCCACACAGCAAATTAACATTTTCAAGACATTTTCAAAATATATGCAACAGAATATTTATATGCTCAAAATATGTTTAGAACATTTGAGGAAAATATTAAGATATTCCAAAAATATTTTCAAAATATATTTTGGCAGAAGTACCAATGTTTTCAAAACGTTTGCCCCATTTATTTTCAAAATATTGTAGTAAATATTTTTGAAACATTCAATGTAATATATCTTAAGAACATTGGAGTTATATATTTTCAAAATGTTTAACTCAAGATAATTTAAAAATATTTTCTTGTATATTTAGACAATATTTGAAAAGAACATTGAAGCATAAGCATAAATACAAATTATTGCTGAAATCAATTTTATAAGAATGTAATAGTAATGAATATAGTTTATATGAAATAGTTGATATATATAATATATACTATCGATAAAATATAATGTCAATTAAAATTATATATATAGTATGGGTAAATTTTGTATTTATAAAAAACAAATCAAAAGTTACACAAACTATTTTATTATCCATGGAAGAGTTCCGTTATATAATATTTTATAAATTACATGAATAAAGAAATGTATAACGATGTAATGATGACAAAATAATAAAAATTATATCAATATATAAATATTTAAAAAAAAATTCAAGTTATAAATAATTGAATTTTATCTGTGGCAGTATCCATTTAAATAAAAAAAAAACAATACATAATAAATAATATAAATACAAACTATATAATACATCTTGTATTGAAAAGTAAAATAATAATATGTCTAGCTTATTTCAATATTAAAATTTGTTTTCATGAGAAACAAGTTAAAAGCTATATATATTATATATAATAAAAATTATATCAATATAAATATTTAAAAAAAAATTCAAGTTAATAATAATTGAATTTTATCTGTGGCAGTATCCATTTAAATAAAAAAAAACAATACATAAATAATATAAATACAAACTATATAATACATCTTGTATTGAAAAGTAAAATAATAATATGTCTAGCTTATTTCAATATTAAAATTTGTTTTCATGAGAAACAAGTTAAAAGCTATATATATATATATAATGAAAATTATATCAATATAAATATTTAAAAAAAAATTCAAGTTAATAATAATTGAATTTTATCTGTGGCAGTATCCATTTAAAAAAAAAAACAATACTTAAATAATATAGTTACAAACTATATATTATAATACATCTTATTGTATTCAAAAGTAAAATAATAAAAATATACCATACTGAATATATTCAATACTGAATTATTTGTATTCATTTTAAGTTATAGATCTTTTTCATGAGGTGCGTCTGTATTTTGAGAGTAGGTATTTACTGGAATAACTTTTGTTTTTATGGCCTTTAATTTCAATCTAGCTGAGGCTTGTGCCATAAATGATTTTAAAGGCTTTTCAATCTCATTATCGGAAGCATTTTGAAATAAAGGAACTTTTCTCACTGCCACTGAAATATATATATAAAATATAATTATATAATACCCTAGACTAAGATTACAATACATAATATTGACTTAAAGATAGTAATAATTATAATAAAAAGTTTATTAATAAGAAAAGATATATATTATATTTAATTCTTTAATATCATTTCTTTTGCAAATCTATTATATTTACAAGGGTTAGTAGTTAGTTATATATATATATATATATATATAGTATAACTTCAAAAGTTGTACATTTGAATTTATAAGTCCTAATATTTATATATAACAGCATATTATATATTATAATATGATATATAATATATTATTATACTTCTATTATAGAGTTAGTGTCACTGAAAGTTAAATAAGTATATTATTGATCAGAATATATTAAAAATAAAAAAGTAAAGGAATAATATTTTAATAAGCTATAGTTTAGTGTTGACCGTGATTTTTAAGGGCAGTTGTCCGATAGTTTTAAAGTGGTGGGTGGGTGGGTGGATGCCGAGTGGGTGAGTACTGGATTTAGTGAGAAATTGTAGTGCAAGACTAACTTCATCTAAATATGATATTTAATAAGAATAATAACTTAAATAACAATAGTATTATATTAAGTAGTCAAGGGGTGGTAGCTCACCAGGAAGTCATTCATAAAAAAATTTAACTTCGCCACGCCACTGTAGTACTACATAATATATAATATATACAAAAAATATTTATATATCAATTTATAAATCAAAGAAATGAAATAATAACATTTTTAACTTGATTTTACTAATTTTAACACATTTACTTCTTTGATCAATTGGTTTTTGTAGGAACTGCAAAAATGATGATTAAAAAAAAAAAACATGGCATTATATATAACTGGTGTGGTTGTACACAAATATTTCTTATTTCTCCAGATAAATCCTCTTAATATTATTAATTTAAATTATGTTGATAGGTGACATCATATAAATATCAAACTATAATTATAACCTAATAATACGTCTATAAATAATATCATCAAATTCTTTATAGCTTACGCTTAATAAGATCACAGCTCCTTAAATTAGAAAATGTTTTTTTCCCTTTAAAACCAATGAAGGAGTAGTCAACTAAAAATGTATCAGAAAACAATCTTTGCATTAACTTTCTTACTGTTTCTGATATACTATGGCTACCCATAAGTGAAAGTTGTTGAGCCTAAAAAAACAAAAAGATAAATTTTATAATATATAATATACTAAATAAATATTTGAACCATATAAATACATTATTTTACACAATGTTTCAACTAATTTTATTTCTTACAATTTTTGACAAATATGATGAGTCTTTTATAGTATCTTCCCATTCATTTAAATCATTCTCATTTGTTACATGTGGTATATCATAATGATTTAAGGAACAACTGTCACTATTTGAATTTGTTTGATTATTTAGTTGATTAAATATTTTGTCGAGCATCATTTTTAGATAGTCTTGCCCATCATGAAGACGTTTGATGTCATATTTCAGGTTTGTACAAATCCTTAGCGATTGTTTAGCATAATCTTAAATCAAATTTAAATAATTAAACATAGCCATTTTTTTATATTTTGAAATACTCACTGTAGTTGTTAGGATCATCATGTTTAATCTTATTGACGTTTAATATTGATGGAATATCTGCAGAGTCACCATCACTATCTATATATAAGTTATATTTAAATAAGGTTACTATACAGGTATTTGATACCTTATTATTATTATATATGTGTCTATATTTATTTAACTCTTAATAAGTAATACACAGCAAGATTACATAAAAAAATAAAATTTAAAACTACACAATGGTATTGAAAATTTATTTAGTTGCAATTTAAGAAAATACTCATAAATTAATATTATATAAAAGGTAAATATATTTACTTGGTGCAATCTTTTTTTTTGTGTTGGGTTCAGAGAAGCAATCAAACAAATTTCGATTTAGCATTGGTTGTTTAGTTATTGGCGTAGTAATATTAAAGTTACTTTGTGTTTCACCTTTATTTTCATTTATAAGCTGACTATTTACTATTTCACCATTAGAATCTAAAAATTAAGAATAATAGTATTAATTATCAAACTGTATAATAATATATACCTATATAAAATAACACAGTAGAAATTATTTATAACTATCTTTAAAGGACATCATAATAAATGTAGTCATAACAACCAATAATATTTAGCATAATATAATACAACACACATAATATAATATAGGGGGTTTTCTAAGACCATTACTTTTTTAGGTCATAAAACCCGAAATGTCAATACAACTGGTATCATTATAAATGATTTCTGCTGTATATATAAAGATTTATTAATTTACCAGATAAGTCCCGTTGTGATTGACTTGTGATGGTATGTGATGGTGTCTTCTTTTGCAGTCCAGATGACAAACTTGGTGATGGTTTTCTTTTACGTTCCTTTCTAGTTTGAATGTCATCTAAAAGTTGATCATTTACTATTTCACCATTAGAATCTAAAAATTAAGAATAGTATTAATTATCATACTGCAGTATAATAATATATATTTGTATAAAATAATACAGTAGAAATTATTTATAATAATCCTTAAAGGATATCATAATAACTGATAGTCATAACAACCATTAATATTTAGCATATACAATACACATAATATATAGCCATATATAGGGGGTTTGCCAAGACCATTACTTTTTTAGGCCATAAAGCCCGATATGTCAATACAACAGGTATCATTATAAATGATTTCTGCAAGCTGTATATAAAGATTTATTAATTTACCAGATGAGTCCCATAGTGATTGACTTGTGATGGTATGTGATGGTGTCTTCTTTTGCAGTCCAGATGACAAACTTGGTGATGGTTTTCTTTTACGTTCCTTTCTAGTTTGAATGTCATCTAAAAGTTGATCATTTACTATTTCACCATTAGAATCTAAAAATTAAGAATAGTATTAATTATCACACTGCAGTATAATAATATATATTTGTATAAAATAATACAGTAGAAATTATTTATAATAATCCTTAAAGGATATCATAATAACTGATAGTCATAACAACCATTAATATTTAGCATATACAATACACATAATATATAGGGGGTTTGCCAAGACATTTACTTTTTTAGGCCATAAAGCCCGATATGTCAATACAACAGGTATCATTATAAATGATTTCTGCTAGCTGTATATAAAGATTTATTAATTTACCAGATGAGTCCCATAGTGGTGGACTTGTGATGGTATGTGATGGTTTCTTCTTTGGCCGTTCAGGTGACAAACTTGGTGACAGTTTTTTTTTACGTTCTTTTCTTGTTAGAATATCATCATCAGCTGACGAAACATCTGAGAATATTTGACCTTTAGAAGCTTTTTGTCTTGCAGTAGTTAAACTATCTAACAATAATAAATAAAAATATATTTATTGATACCGATGAGTTAATATTTCCACCAATAATAGTACACTGCATAATATGTTATCTAAGTAATTATAATACTATAACACATATAATGAATACAAAAAAAAATAATGAATTAGTTTGTACCTACTGCTATTATAGTATACTGTATTTTTATATATACCTTTTATATATTATATATAATGTTATACTATTATAATAAACTATCTAAAACATGATAGAAGTAAATAAAATATGTTATTTTATTATTATAAAAGCGAATATATTAAACAATAAAATTACATGAGCAATTACCTACTTTAAGTTTTAGAATTAATTTATACATACTATAATTAAGTACTATAAAATCTGTAACCAATAGTAACTCTTGAAAAATTAAATAATATTCTATTTTTATGAGGTAAAACTAAATTCAAGGGTGAAGAAGTAATAGTCAGGTAAATAAACTTACTTATGTTTAGAGATAATGGGCGAGCAGTAAATAGGTCATATTCGATGGAGTTAGGTATGGATCTTCTCTCCAATAATCTTTTACAATTTTTTGAATTTTTTGGCCAAAAGCATCTACCATTTATGTACCAACATGATGGAACTGCCTCAACAGAATTGTCTTTTTCAAATACCACCACTGTCCACATTATTGTAATGGAACTATATTAAAAAAATTAACTTAACATAACTAAAACATCAAAACAGAAATTATTATATATTATACATTATTTACAGTAGGTATTATGATTATCACAATTTTAAGTGTTAAATAAACTTTAAATACAATTTGAATGGATTATTGGCATAGCTATTTGTTTATTTTTAAATGAAAATACTATCATTTTTTTATGTATATCTGACACATCCCAACATTTTAATGATGACAGATTACCAACTGAATAGATGTCCAAGACTGACGATTTCAACGGTTTCAAGTATAATGGTTGCTTATCATTAAATCTATGTCCAAGTATTTGAGTTTTATTTGTGAACGATGAATGGATAATATTGACAACTTTAATGATTTCAGAATATTTTGTCATGACAAAGCAGTCGGCTTTATTTGAAATATTTATAACAGCAGAACTTCCGATTTGCAAGTTTTTATATTGATGTTGATTGTTTATGCCATTTAAAATAGGACCATTATTATGTAATACTTTCAACTTATTTTGATCACTTTTACTAGGGTTTATGTCTTCGACTTTTTTATTTTTAAGCTTTTCTTCATATCTATTGACAATTTGCTGAAGTGGTTTCTCATTTTTCCTTAACATTTTTTTAAGTTGACTCATAAAATTCTCAAAGGGAAATGTACTGCAGTTATCCAAAGGGCCGTATCTATCATAATCATCACACACGTGAAGTAATCCATGAACGTTATGTGATAATAAGTGTATACCATATATTTTACTGTAACTTTGTACAAAATATATTAATAGTTGACGTGCAAAGTCAATATATTTTCCAAGATTAGGGCTTAGTAATATTATGAATGCTATATTCAGTGACATGAAATGTTTGAAACAATCATCATTTAAAACATTTTTAAGTACTATAGGTCCAACATAGAGTAAAAAAAATCTAAATTCTGTTCCTTTCCAACGAGGAACTTCAGAAAGTGTTCTAGGTTTTCTCGGAAAATCACAGGGTACAAATTTTTTTAAATCTAGCAAATAAGATGAAATTTCATTAACTTTTTTACTTGGAAGACGTACACTTAATGGACCATTTGAAATCCACATATTAATTAATTTCTTCATAATACCTAAGCAAGTAAGATGAAGATAATCCAAAGGAAAAGAATAAACTGTATCTATTCCTTTTATTTCAACCAATTGAGATATAGTATCAGAAATATGATATTCTTCATGAGACATATTTATATAATCATTATGATTTCTTTTGCCACAAATTTCCTGAAAAGGAAAACTTATTCTATTTTGTAAATATTCGCCTTCTTGTTTACATCTGGTACATGAAAAAAACCCAGAGTGGCCTTTAATCTTTAATACAAATGCTTTTGCTGGGGCATCACAGCAGATGGCATCTATTGAAACATTTTTGAATTTACCATTCATCACAATACCTTGATTAACTAATGTTTTAGCTTCATTAACAAAATCGTTCAAAAAGTTATTAGAATCTTTAGTTTTTCATAACCATGGTATATGCCAATAATAAATACATTGTTATTAAAAGGACGAACATATCCCAAAATGGGCCATAGTTGACTCAAGCTACTTTTCGCTATTGGAAGACCGTCAATTCCGACAACAATTTTAATATCTTCACATGAATTTAAAATATTTGTATATTGTTTTATTCCATTTTCTAAACCAAAATGATAATAAATTCCTGATGGTTCAATATCACGGACATTTATAGCTTCATTTGATTTAACCTTTAATAATGTTCGACAGTCTTTGGGTAATTCTTTAAAACAAGGGTGTTTACGTAGCACATTTAATAATGCATTAAAGCTATTATGTGTTATATTAGAATTAATTGCCCAATTAGTCAAATCGATATCAAAACACTCTTGCATATTTATTTCTTCTTGCTCAATAACATTATTGGTAGGAATGCTTTGTTGCTGAGTTGTTGATGGTAAAATAATAGAACTTAAATTCATTGTATTATTTTTATTATAATTACTGTAATCTGGTGTTAACTTTTCTGTTAATGAAATAATTTTACTTGAATTTGAGTTTTCATGTTCATTATCATGTAATTCTGGTGAGCTGCAGGACGTATCATACAGATTTAATTCTTCTTGTATTCTTCTACGTTTACTTCTATAGCTCTTAATCATAGTTGAAATGTGCTTATACAAGTTATATGCGAGGCTATATTATTATAATAGGGATGAACTATAAAAAAAGTAAAAAAAAAACATGTACCTATATATGGTGTTTTCTCTGAATTGTTATCATAATAAAAGTTAATAATTAATTTTAATCTAGGTAATATTATTCTGTTATTTTTGATAAATATTTGTTTATTATTTTTGGTACCTATATTATATAGATATATAAGTGCTATAATTTTGGTTTCAATATTGTTAATTTTACACGATTTATTACTACCTATAATATAATATATTGAACGTTTAAATCCAATATTATTGTATAGTTATAAAAAGAATAATTTTTGTTATAAAATATGCGTTAGGTTTTACACGAGGTTTTACATATTATAATATAGATAGGTATAAGTGCATGACATGTTAAAGACAAGATATTTTTATTTTTTATTTGATAGCTTTTTAGTACCTATATTCGTGCCTAATATATACCATATATATTATATAGTATATTTATTATACCTAAACCTAATAAGGTGATGATATATGATAAATATATTTACCGTAGTTATATATATATATACATATACAATGCGGATGAATATATATTATTTAAAAATTATATACCGAAAGCAGCGGCGGCACGTCGCACGATAGGTCAAAACATTATAATAATGTGAATATATATAGGTATATGAATACTAGATCACATAATAATATAATAGAAACAATAGTTATAATTAAAGTTGTAATTACCTTTTTATAATATTGGTACTAGCTGTCACTGCAGTCCAATAACCACGAACGCACCTTATTCACTGTAGCAATATATATATATATTACTATAGCTGGTACCTAGCTATATACCTATAGCTAATATAATATATAAGATGTTTTAATTATACATCTTAAGATGTCCAGACTAGCTGGAGCTAGTGTTATACGACAGACACGTGGTTGCAGATTTTGGCAATATATAATGGTGACTGCAGACGACGAAGCAACGATATATAACACAACTGCAGCTCGTACGCAACGGTCACTGCAGAGCCAAACACAACAATAAATTAAGCTATAATTATGAGTATGGCGCACTATGGCATGTATCACGAATGCCACCGGAACACGGAAATGACGCGGTTTCAGCTGAACTTTACTAGGAAGTTTCAAGTCGACAGACGAACAACAGAAATACAAAATACAGATTTAATGTTCAATAGTTGACAGTTGTGGTTTACTTTTACTGGTTTACTGGTTTTAGTGACGAGTGACGACTGCGCAGACTACGACGGCGGACGGACGGACACGAGTACACGCGCGGGCGCGACAAGTATAACTATATAGTATATATTATATTTATTATACAGACAGGCAGACAGCGACGCAGCGATTGATAGCGGTACGGAACGCGCCAACAGTCATAGTCAACAAAACATGGAATTACCCATTACCTATTATTATGTTTTAATACAGTATAAAATTAAAAATATATAGTCCAACAGCAACGCATAGCAAATATATTTAGCTATAATCATAGATCTATAAACTAATGATGGATGACAGCGCTTAGAGAGAGAGAGGTCAGTGGTAATACGAGATAGAGGAAAAGAGAAAAGAGAACGTGGGGGGAAATACAGTATTACAGTCGTTGCCAGATAAATTGAGCCAGCGGCGGCGGCGCGATAACGAAAAACCAAGGGTTTTTCGTGCTTGAACGTTGTTACCAAAAATATATCAATAAACCAACAATATTTTCACACAACATTTTAAAACTGATTTTGCGTTAAAATCAAATATTCTAATATTAAAATTCCGCCGCCGGCTCAATTTATCTGGTAACGACTGTAGTTTCATACGTCTATAATTTATTATTTTCCCCTTTATGTTCTTTCTCTCTTTTCTCTCTTCGTTCTTTCTTCTCTCTTTCTCTTATATTATTCCCGTGCATTATTGATGGCAGGGCAGAGTAGAATGCGCTGTCCATTAGTTTATATAGGTCTATGGCTATAATAAATAATATAATATTATAATAAATTACTACACGTGAACGTCATCGCATACACACACGGCACGCAACATTTACGTTAAAATCATTTTTACAATAATAAACAAATAAATAGGTAGGACATAGGTATATCGTATATATTATATTGTATATACCTAAATATAGCATATTTATACATTTATAATAAAAAAATATTATGGGGCATGGATCATCTAAATCAGCCGGAATCGATATATTTTATATATAATCAGTCTATTATATTATGATAATGTATATAGATGACATATTATAATATCATTATATAACTATACAATTTATTAATATGTACCTATATTGTAATTGCAATTTTTGCGTGTTTCTATAATGAATAATAAAATACAATACTAATACTATAATATATACTATATAATAATTATAATAAGACTAGATTTAATTGCATTATAGAAACACGCAAAAATTGCAATTACAATACATATTAATAAATTGTATAATTTCACCAAAAAATACGTACAAAATATGTCAAATGCCATTATTACCTAATATTGTATACCTATTGCATTATAAGAATGCAAAAGTTGTATAAAAAATAACTTTAAATAGGTATATAGACTCGACCTATAATAATTAAAAATAATTTTAAAAAATAAATAAATGTTACTGCACATTTTATGCGTATATGCACCTGCAGGACCTATAATTAAGATATTTTGCTACTGCACACCTAATTCCACACCAAAATATTTCAAAATAATGAATATTTACCTAGTATAATGCACGCATATGGCACATATATAACTATATATAATAGTGATATAACTTCATCGCATTATTGTTTTTGCTATTTATTAATAATATAAGTTATAATAAATACAATCTAATAGACAATCTTCTATAAAAGTCCTTGATACCTATAACAATAGGCTATTTGACTAAATTTTTAAAATTAAAAACGAAATAGCTTGGGTTAATATACTTAATAATATATATAATTATAATATAATAAGTATATTAACCCAGCCGCCCAGAATATATGTTGTAGTCGGTACTATTTTTAGTGTCAAGAATTTTAAACAAATACAATATGCTAATTAGTAATTTTCAATAATCAATATTGAATATTAATCAAATAAAAATGTATAAAAGCCGAAAATAAGTACTGCACACTTTTAAATTTGCTACTGCACATTTAATATTAGCTACCTACGCTGCACATTATAATAGTGTGTACATACACACATATAATCAATTATAAATTATTATAGTTTAAGATTTGAGTTTAAGATCCATTTATGTAGCTGCTGCAGGTATGTATATATAATAAATATATATTGTCTTATTTCAATAAGTTTATTTAAGTATAATATAAGAACCACATGTAATATATGCATATTATAATTCAAACGTAAGTATAAATATATACAATATTTAAGTTCAGTTGAACGGTTATAATGTTGATAATCATAAAATTCAGTAGGTACAATAATAATATATTATAATTACTATAAGCATTGAATATTATTATAATGGTTGATCAAAAATATATATCGTATTTTTTACGTGATTTCGGCCGCAACGGACGGAAAATATACAAACAAAAAACCGGACACTAACATTTTTTTAAACTTTTTGAGGTATACGCGATTATAAAGTACAAATAATAAAGGGGTAAAAAATTGTCAAAAATGGGCAAATAACGGGTAAAAATATAAAAATGTTGTGAAAAATCCGTTTTTTTTATTTAATGAGTTCTATATTATTATTATAAAAGGACTCTACACCCGAGGTATGTAGTCTTTCAAATGTACAATACGCATAGTAAAAACTATTTTTTGTTGGACTTTTAAGTTTAAACCTACTTTTTATTTGTCATTTTGTACAATAAGAAACTACAATATGAAACTAATAAGAAATCGTGTATTAATTAATATTCAAATCATAGATATAAAAGGAAAATTGTGTACGAATTTCTCACTAAAAAACTGTATAAATTAGGTTTTACAAATAGTTATAGAATTGAAATCAATATTTAACCATTATTTGAAAGAGTAAACAATTATTTATCGACAATCTTATTACCTATTGATAAAAAAATCGTAATTATCTCTTGCCTATATTAAATTGCTTAAAAAGAGTAAAAATATTTTGATCATTTTTTTGTCGTGTGCATATGAAAAATGTTCATGTACAAATTTGGAAAATCGTTGTATATGTAAGCTCAGATATTATTTTTTTGATTTATACCAATTTAATCAAAAACTGGTTTTGCGTAAAAGTTCCCGATTATTTTCTTAATATTTTTTTTTAGTTTTTCCCTACGATTTTTAAACTTATTAGGCATTTTTAACTTTTAACTCCTTGCTATTAACGTATCGACAAGATCCACTCGTATTCATATACAAGAATAAATATAAGATGCCAATACATATAGAAAATTGATGATGAGTTTTTACTGCCTCAAAAGATGAACATGGACACAAACAATATCAATTTTATTATACGCTATACGCTATAAGAGGTTTAATTACCAATTAACTAGGATTAATTCCCCAAATATTTTGTAGATCAAAAATAGGAACTTATAATATTTGATACATAAGTTTTTAAAAATATTATGAATATATTGTATTTAATATATATAGAACCAAATATTTTGAAGATCTTTGATGAAATAGGAAATAACAATATTTGATACACAAGGTTTTGAAAATATTATGAGTATATTTTATTTAATATATATAGAACCAAATATTTTGAAGATCTTTGATGAAATAGGAAATAACAATATTTGATACACAAGGTTTTGAAAATATTATGAGTATATTTTATTTAATATATATCGAACCAAATATTTTGAAGATATTTGATGAAATAGGAAGTAACAATATTTGGTACACAAGGTTTTAAAAATATTGTGAATATATTTTATTTAATATATATAATACCAAATATTTTGAAGTTACTTCAATAATATTTTCAACGATATATTTGACATGAAACTTTCTTGAGATATTTTGAAAATATTAATATTTTCAATTTGCTGTGTGGGTATAGTACTGATATTTTATAAAAAACAAGATTTCTGTAATTATTGATTAAGAATAATTATTACAATAGTGTATTACTCCATTAATAAAATGTTTAAGTTGATTGAATGTGAAAGTAATGTTTATAGCTCAAATTTTTTCTTTAAGCAAGACATTTTTAGATGGATTATTGAGTATAGCAATGAAATCTATACAAATTTGTGCATGCATAATAAATCAGCATTTAATATAAATGTTCAACATTTGTCGTAGGTAAGTAAACTTTGTATTTACTAAATAGTAAGTTAAAAATGTATTTTTACCAATGACCTTATTTATTTAATTATGAACGTCTAAGAATTTACATCTTAAGAGACATAAGAAAGCGCGTCAACTATGACTCAGACACCGGCGCCGCACTACAGGCTAGCCAACATTGACCAGCCGCATATAAGTTTCGTTTTGGCACACTTCGTGTGAACCTAAATTAGAAACATATTTGATGATGAATACGCATATGTAGATTAATTCTAAATACGCGCCTAAACATTCAAATTCGATTTAACAATTTGTAAGCGATGTATATTTTAAATTTGACCAAGCGTAGTTGAACATAGGTGCCAAAACGAAGGTTATATGCGGCCGGTCAA
>NC_042493.1:111899782-111900713 GCF_005508785.2 Acyrthosiphon pisum
CATATTATTTTGATCGCGCAAACATGTTTTTAAAAGGAATTTTTCGATCGATTTTTTTCCGTGACACGTCCTCTTAAGGTATCCACTTGTTTTGTACAGTATGAATGGCATTTTAAATCGTTATCAGTTCATATATATACTTATGTACCGAATAAGACAAAAATATTGATCTTATAGCATTTGTAATTAATTTACTCTTTTTGAGGGGATCAAGAAAAAAAAATTGTTATTGAACACATGTATGTTTTCTAAATTATTTATTATTATGATATTTACTTAAATATTTACTACAGTGATACAAAGATACAAAACAAATATTGTCAATGTTAATATATTATATTTAATTTAATGAATTGCAATGTACAGCAGTAATAATCTAATAGTTGAATACAAATCACAATAAAAATCAACTGAAAGAAATAAATACAACTTTTAAGGAAGTGGCTATTTCCGCGTCCGACGCGTATTTACCTATTTTCGCGTCCTATGCTGTGATTGGTCCAAATATTGATAATATATTATCATTTTTATCATCTGATTTTTACCGCCTTAATTTAAATTTCAGATCAATTATTATTTAATATGCACTGGGCGACTTCCCCCTCCCTCTAATCATCCCCATTCCTTTTACTTAATGTAATACATGTAATTAAAAATTGTAAATATAATTTTTTGTTCGATAAAAAAAAAAATTAATATGCAGGTAATTTAATTATTTATATTTAATATGTTATTGTAATATACATATTCTGTTGACCTATTATTTCTTGATGACATAAAGATACAAAAACATTAAGTCTTAAATTATCATATATAGTCTTAAATCGGATGTACAATTTAAGATAAAAAAATTATTTATAAGATATACATCTTTAACCGGATATATTCCTCAGTGGTTAATCCCACAGATAAGAAAATACTCTCCAATAGA
>NC_042493.1:111900763-111903979 GCF_005508785.2 Acyrthosiphon pisum
ATAGTTACTAATAAGTAATTTATTAAGTAATAATAATAATCTGCATAATATATAATACATATTGCTATGTTTAAAATATTTTATCAAAACTAATTTTACTGTTTTATAATTGGTGAACTATTTAACAAATACACAACAAATGAGTAATAAATTATCAATGTATTGTAAAAGATCAGTTGTTATTTTATTCAATACATTAAAAGATTTTAATCTTGCAAAAAGTCGTTCTATGTGTATTCTGACACTAGCAACATTATATGTTTTTATTACTTCTTCTTCAGAAAATCTACCATTATGAAGCATTGGTGGCATACCTAGTATACTATTATGATCTTCAACACCTGTTTTTTTCCAGGACAACCTTTATCGGCAAGTACTTGGTCTCCAGGTTCAAGTTTATTTAAAAATCCGGAATTCATTAGTGATAAAACTATCACTAGACTTACATCCGTATGCTTTAGATAGAAAGCAACAGCATTAGGTGTAATTGCAACTAATACTTTAATTGTATAACCACCTTTGTATCGGGAATACAAGCAAACTCTTTGTTGAACTGTTTGAGGTTGCTCAACTCTTTATTTCTGTGCAAACAATGATACATCTACAATGAGGGTAATGTTTTTTAAAAACCTCTGGTAATGTGTCTACAATAGTTGTTTTACTTGGCCAGAAAATTAAATTATTTGTTTTATGACTTAAAATAAGTAAACATTCAGAAAATACTCTACTGATGGTAGTTCTATGGTCTGAAAAAAAATGTACTAAGGGCTGAATATGTTAGACCTAGTTTAACTTTCATCAACATAATTAAAAGGGTATCTTCTGTACTAATTATGGTACGATTTGTTTGTGGTAATAACAACAAAAGAAAATTAAATATTTTGAATGTTACACCTGTTATATCTTATATCTTTTAATGCATTTTCAGACTGTATAGAATTATATCCATGAAATGATAGGCAAGACAAACAAGAACTTGTATTTGAAGAATCTACTCCACAAGATTTTTCTGCACTTTTCGGTTTAGTAAAATTTAAATTTAAATTTACTGATGCTTGAGTACCTACATTATTATTACATTCATAAACACAATAAAAAATAAAATTTTCCTCGGGCACCTCAAAAGCTACTTGAGTACTAATATTAATAGATGTTATATTATTTAAATCTAGTTCTGTAGAACTAGTAGAAGGTATTATTTGATTATTTATTTCTTGAAATTCCATGGTTTGATTTTGACGGTTGATGGAGCGCTCATATCTGGCAATATTTTGTAGTACATTGATGGTTTTTTTTTTGTATACTTCTGGAAATATTGAAGGTATATACGACGGGCTTCTGGGATTAAAAGACCTATTATTTAAATAGCAAAATAATTTAAAATTTCGATTTAAATTATTAAACACTCTTAATAATATCAATACAAATAAAATATAAGATAAAGAAATAAAAAAGACATTAATACTCATGATAAGAAGTGCTATTTTTTCTATGTCTCACATATTGGAATTATTAAGAATGTTTAATCACTTTTAATAAGTTATTTATATTATATTTAATAAAACTTAATTATGACCTCTAATTATTAATAAAATGGGCACTACAAACAACACTATGAACACTAGGACGCCAAGGTTTTCCATTTTCTCTAAAGTACAACAAAAAAATATTAACAAATCAGAATAATAATAACTATTTAATTTGAGCATTTTTTTCTTTATAATGTAGGGCATAAACACATCTAATTGATCATTATGAACGGAAAATAAAAATAATTAACTTACATGATTCTATTCATTGCTTTTATCCACTTTTCTTTTGTCTCCTTCTCGTAATCACGATTTGGAAATCGATCAAATATAATATTAGTAGTATTTTTATATGAATTACTTCAATTTACTACACAGCAACTATTTTTTGACTTTGTAGTACCACTCATTATAATTTATAATAATAATTAATAAATTATTCAACACTACTACTTACTAGTAGTTAGTATCCCTGTCAATGGTAGTTAGTACTTAGTAGTTACTACTCCTGCACTAGAATGATAGTTGTTTCCCCAGAGCTCTAGTAGTACCATCGCACGCAGTCTATAGCTTATAGATAATATTTGATGTTTCCGATCCAGTCCTGCATTATTGCATTATTTTGGAAACCAATTATTATAGCATAAACTATAATTATATAACTACGAATGAATAAGTCTACTATTTTTAGAATATTAATACTCTTCTGTTTCATAATGTATTATAATGGTATTAATGTATATAAGCCTCCTTCAGCCTCCTTCAACCAACTTGTCCCACTACATGCTTCCAACACCTCAATGTCCTACAGTATACGTCGGAGATTTCAATTCTCATTGCACCAACTGGGGCTATACAACTGAAAATGAAGATGGAGAACGGCTATGTAGCTGGGCGACACTCAATTGCCTGCACCTATTATAGGATGCCAAACAAGGCGGCACCTTCGTTTCTGGCAGATGGGGCACAGCAAAAACTCCTGACCTTTGTTTTGTAACAACAGACTCCCATGATCAACCCATAAGAGCTTCCCGCACTATTTTACATAACTTCCCCAGAACACAGCACAAACCAGTAGCAATAGACATAGGTTTAAACCTACCAAGAATAGAGAAACCACCGTAGGTGGAACCTACGCAAGGCAAAGTGGGAAGACTACACAAGCTATATGGAGAATAACATCAACCGTATACCTCCTTTGCCGGAGAATTACCCTAGGTTTGTCAAACTAGTTAAAAAAGCAGCGAGCACCGCCATTCCAACAGGCCACAGGCAAAATTATATTCCTTGCTGGAATAGGGAGTGTGATTCTTTACTGAAGGAATATGAACATACAGGAGATGAGACCATCGCAAACAAACTAATTAAGCCTTTAGACAACGAAAGAAGGAACAGATGGATTACGGCAATGAATAATATGGATTTCACCCACTCAAGTAGAAAGAGCTGGGAATTCCTGAGGAAACTGGGGGCCACCCAACCCTCAAGGAAAAACGGCAATGTCACAGCAAATGCCATATCAAGCATCATCTACAAGACGTCCAATATTAAGCCAAATAAACATGAAAAATCCTAAGTAAAGAGGAAATTCAAGGAGCACTCGAAGAGTGCGAAGATAGATCTAAGCTGGCATCAGCTTTTCCTCCGGACGAGTACAACCGCCTTAAAATTAGTTAAAAATGGGAAA
>NC_042493.1:111904029-111909054 GCF_005508785.2 Acyrthosiphon pisum
ATGTACATCCCGGTACCCTTTGACCAGACAGTCTGTGACGGGCACTGTCCAACGCGATGGTTTGAGTCCCAATCGCTCACAGCAGTTTGATGTTATCGCGCTTATCTGTGAAGCCGAATCGATTAGCGCACGTATAGTGTGGCAACTCCCCACTGTGTCTTGTACTTGGACCAGAGCTGTCCCTAGTAGCACCGTTGGGGATTGTTGCCGACCAAGCATGGCAGCTGGAGCACTGACAGTCTTCGAATCCGAGTCACGATGTAGTAATGCATGATGACGGCGCTTACATGTGGCACATGATGACGGACACTTGTATGACATATGACCTTCACCAAAGCAAACCATGCACAGACGATGAGTGCATACGACCTTATATCCTTCATCGACAGACAAGGCCTTGAATTTTGAACAGCCGTCCAACTGGTGAGCACCAGAACACGAGAAACACTTCGTGGAGGATGACCTTGCTTGTGTCGTTTTGGACGATGTAGGTTTGGCAGCTGCTGAAGGCTTAGCAGCTACTAAAGTTGTCTTAGCATCTCGCCGGAAAACAGGTTTCTTGGTACTGGCCGGTTTGGACGAACTTCCTGACGGCTGTACACCAGCATTCTCGATAACCTGGATCCTTGCCTTGACAAACTTGATTACACTCTGGATCGATGGATACTCTTCAGTATTCTCAGACTCGAACTGACGTCTAGAAAATGTAGGTAAGCACCGAGCAGCCAATGAAAACAACAAGAACGACGCTAAATCTGGAATCTGAATTGATTCCAAGATCGCAATATTTTCATCAAACACCGACAGGAACTTCTGCAGAGCAGCATGATTCTCCGAACTTGCGACAGGAGCGTTTATCAATTTGTCAATGATTGACGACGCCAACTTGCGCGGTTTGTCATAGCGTTCGGTCAACGCATCCCATGCGAGGGTGAAAGACTCGTTCGAAATAGAAAACCCTTTGATCACTTCCTGAGGATCAGGGTGAAGACACCCGACCAAATAATAAAACTTGGTTACATCAAGAATCTTGTCATTATTGGCTACCAAATTTCCGAATAAGTCCCTAAAGGCTGGCCAATTCTGGCAGTCACCGTCGAAATATGGTAGGGGGATTTCAGGTAGTCTCATGGGTGCCAAAGGTGAAGGCGCATATGATGCTGGACAATCTTTGGACGACCCAGCAGAAGTACTCGAATTGTCACCAGTGGTCTCATACGTCACTCGCTGAACGGTACCAACGCTCACACCTAAAGCCGGTTGCGCTTCATTCCACACAGCCTTAATTTCCACTACTAACGAACGGATCTCAACATCCAACCCTACTGGAAACTCTATCAGCAAATTCAAATTAGATAGGATTGACAACAAATCATTATTCTCTACCTCAAAACTGGCCCACAATGCATCCAGGTCCTGAATAGCAACAGCTAACTGAGGCCGAACAGCCTGGTTAGTTGCTAAACTAGTAGCCAGTTGATGAATATGGCGAATCCTGGCCACTACACCATCTCGACGCAGTATCGTTCGCTCCTTGGCTCGAGCATCCCGTTCTACGTCACCCATGTTACTAATACACTAGTATGCACAGGTGAGCCTAACCACAGTAATCAATGAAAGCAGAATATGATTAGTTGTTGAACGTCAATATGATACAGAACAGATCAAATGCAAGAGCACGAGCAAGCTCAACCAATTAAAATAATCAATATGAAGTCACACAATGCAAAACGTTGAGCAACGATGCCAAATGATAATGATTAAGCAGTAGCAATTAAATTGGTTACTTAAAAGTCAGAAGACTTAATTGATATAGGCAACACCTATGCAATCATCAACCTACACTAACTATACAGCTGATAAAATACAATCACAGATCAGATGATGAAAAACGTCAAACAATAAACAAATCAACTAATAAAAATATAATATGAACGTTGGTGTAGGCAATAACTAGACAAGCAACTAATTAAACGCTAGCTCCCACTCAATATAACAACTAATGACAGTTAAGACCAATTAAAATACTCAGGGAGCACCTACTATTATAATTTAATCAAAACCCAGGTGTGACCGAACAATGCAATACTAGTTATAATAATTAAATTGATTATAATAACTATGAACTAGAGAAATAAACAATTATGTAAAATATAACCCTTAAACCTCAGTTGAGCAACCCTAAAGAGGATAATATAATACAAACAATAAAGTAATAATATTATTATATAAAGTTATAGTACAGTACATGAGCAATGGCACGACCCACGACGCACACCTAAATCTTATGCTATACAAATATATAATAAATATAATAACTAGGTGAAAGTGCTACTGTTAAGACTCAACTGTCAACAGCAGACAATAAAATAATAATAAACAACCCAATTAATTAAATAAACTATAATCACTAAGATAGGTGTTCACTAGACCAGCAGCCAGTAAGCAAGAACTGTATAGCTAGGTATACCCAATATTACAAAACAATAAATAAATTCAACCCAGGGAGCACCGGTATAATAACATAATTTATCTAATAATTATTGTAATAGGTAATTAAAGTAAATTTAAATTAATTAATTATAATAACAACCTAACCGCACGAACACGGATACAGTGAATATAACTCAACACTAAAATAATAAGTTTAATTATTATAAATAATGTAACACTAACTGAGCAGTCGGTTGAGTTAAATTCTTATACCTATATTCTACTGACAAGTACCCACACTATATATTATATTAATATTGAGACCCCATAATCACAAATATAATATAATAATCAGCAAAGCTAATAATCTTAATAGCTAAGAGCACTAAGTAGGTAGGAATTAGGAAAGGGATAAATAAATTTATATACTTTAAACTCATATGCTATAGCTACAAACAAAATGCACTACTCACATGTATCCTGAGTACCAGATCTGTTGATGGACCAATCAACCACTCTCTGCTACCAAATGTTTATGCCGACGATCCTGCCTAGCGGTTGTCGTCTGACACACGGTCCTCAGGACGATTGTGGAGTAAGGCAATTTATAAAGCAATTAAATAATAACAAGAATTTCTGACTATCAGACGCATGTATTGTTCCACATGAGCAGTAGGTAATTAATTATGAAACAATATTACAATATTAATACAGGGGGGGGGGGGGAAACGGGGATCACCGACTGAGCTGCCTCCCTGGCTGGTGTCTTGAGCTGATGGACTGTAGATGCTGAGCTGCTGAACTGGACCACGGGTGCGAGCGGATGCCCCGTTGTGTCGTGGAGCAACGAGCGGTCGGCTGCGCACGTGGACGCGAAGTATATGAGAGTAGGTAAAACTACACGGAGCTGGTGGTTATGAGCTTAACGATTCACAATCGAATCACAGACTGGACGACGACCGTCAATAGAATGAGCAACACGAGCTGAACGGCCGAACAACCACGATGTGTAAAAAACTATAGAACACGTTTTCCGGAGCACTTCCAAACGGGGAAAAATGGCTGACGGACGAGCGAGTAGAGCAAACGCAAACACGGAGCTGTGGTGTACTCGTTGAACACGAAAGGTAAAGAGTGACGCGGACGACCGAGCTCGCCTGCGCCGAGCGCCGGTAACGGTCACCGGTAGTGTTGCCAACATTGCGGCTGCTGGCGCGCAGCGCCCACGAACATGGTTACTGATTACCTATTCGATTACCGTGGTGGTCAACACAGCGCGGATGCAGATGGTCCAGCAACTCAGGAGTGTTGCTAGCCCATTTCCGTAGTTGTAGGCCGGATCTGGCGAGAATCTTGATCAGGTTGAACTGCAACGCTTTGGCAGCTTCCAATGACTCCGCGCCAACACATATATCATCCATGTACGTTTGGTTGTACAACGCTCCCTTCACGTCTGGCTGATCTGCGCATTCCGTGTCGGCGATGTAGCGGAGAACCCTCAGAGCTAAATAGGGAGCACTATTTACCCCATATGTGACGGTGTTCAGGGTATACTCTTTGACAGCGACTTGAGGTGATTCGCGCCACAGGATGTACTGATATCCTCGGTATTGCGGCAGTACCTCAATCTGTCGATACATCTTACAAATGTCCGTTGTGAATGCCACCTTATGCACCCTGAACCCAACCAAGACATCAACAATGTCTTGTTGCAACTTTGGTCCTACTAGCAAACACTGGTTGAGGGATATTCCCGAGTGACACTTCGCCGAAGCATCGAACACTACTCGAAGCTTGACATCATCCCCTTCAACCTTCTGGACCGCATGATGCGGGATATAATACTGTCCGACACCCTCTGCCCGGGTCATATGACCGAGTTCCTCATACTCGGACATGAACTTGCGGTAGGCTGCATATAAGATGTTATCTGCCGCCAACTTCCGCTCTAGCTGCAGAAACCGATTGAGGGCTACCTGCCGAGAACCCGGAAAGGATTTCACTGGTTGACCTGAGCGAAAAGGAAGTGGCACAGAAAATCGGCCCTGCGAATCCCTGTTGACTTCCGAGTGGAACAACTCTTCACACAGACCATCTTCCGTGAACTGCTGCGGAGCCGCGTCCGGTTCCTCTACCAACCAGAATCTTTCCATGAGAGTTTCCAATGAAGACACCAAGGACACCAACATCGACTGAGCTCCAATGTCTGGATGTTCTTGTACCGGATCAATCAGGACCCAACCGAAGACCGAGCTGTACACTGAAGGGAATCCTGAGCCTAACGAACTGCTTTTATCATTCCAGACTTGTGGAAAGATGTCGGCGCCGATGAGCATATCGACGGGAGCAGGTTTGTCGAAACTCGGATCTGCCAGAGTCAAGTGGCTACACCTAGCCCGGACCTGAGCTGGTAATTGCCGAGCTGGCTTGTCGGTAGTGATCGAAGACAGCACCCAAGGTTTGACACTTATTGACGGCGTAGGGCGATTTCGCGGCTGGATCGTCAGCTGAACAACGCCATGTACATCCGGTACCCTTTGACCAGACAGTCCTGTGACGGGCACTGTCCAACGCGATGGTGTGAGTCCCAAT
>NC_042493.1:111909104-111916506 GCF_005508785.2 Acyrthosiphon pisum
GACGGTGGCAGCTTCTTATCAAACGGATCGAACACTATATATTGTGAATATAGTATAATATTATATAATTATAAAATAGTATAATATAACATAATTATAATATAGTATAATATAATAGGCATTCACAGAGTCATGGCTCTCAAGAATACGATATGATGAAAAGTTGGTTTATGAGTTTGTAACTTAAGAGTTAAAAGGCAATGTTTAAATTTGTTATAATATAGATTTGTAAACAACTTTTTCTCAACAGATGGTAAAATACTTTATTGTAAAATTTTTGATATCAAGAGTGGAAGTGCTAAAAGGTTTAATGTTACCCAACATTTGACTACAGGAAAACATCTGAAATTAGTGGCCCAGAAAGAAAAAAACGTAAATATAAAAAAAGCTCAACAGCATTTTCTAACTGATACCAAAAAATCGTGCTTCAATAGAGATTTGTGTTCCGCGATATTATCGGCCAATATACCGCTAAATAAATTAAATAATGAATCTTTTAAATCATTTTTAGTAAAATATTCTGGCAAAATAATTCCAGCCATGACCACATTACGAAAAGACTACGTGGTGAAATTTACGATGAAACATTAATTAATTCGATGTTTAAAGTCCTGTTATCTGACAATAGGAAAAGTTTTACGTTTGACAATTTTAAAAAAAACACCTTATTGTCCAATGCAACTTCCAAGGTAAAAATTTGTGTCAATCTTAAATATTTGAAAATAAAATATTTTATTAATTGTTTTTTAATAGTCGAAGAAGTTGAAAGTTTTGAAGAAGTATCCAGTTAAAATAATAATTAAAATGAGTCCAAATAATCCAAATTATTAATTGTAATTGTTAAATAAAGTTGAAAATAAAATGTATTCATCAAAATAATAAGTGTTCGGAACGTGAAGCAGTTATACGGCGTCCCGGTTCATATCGGCAAATGCGTTGCTGCAGTATGCAGGCCGCCCGGCACCTATATCCAGTACCGTCCACCAACCATTACCTTAAGCCGTTGATTGTCCAGCGGACTGCTGTCGCCTATCACGGTTTTTATATACATATATATTTTGTTATTATTGTTATTATTTCGTAATTAGTTTTACCTAATTTTATTATTATTTATTTGTATTAATTATTGCCCTCCGCTGGCCAGCACTATTGTGCCCCCTACTTCACCTAAAGTATTATTATTATTATCATTTTTATTTGAATAGTAGCACCCGGTGACACTGTGGCAAATATAAGTTGTTGCACCATTATTTATCTTTTTGATTCTTACATACCGATTATACAGTCCACTCCTACCTCCCGATCATTTACATGGTCCTTCGTACCTAGGATGTTCCTAAGAGATTGAACAGTGACCGGGGTAAAAAAAAAAAAAATATTTCCGTAAGTTAAAACGTATGATACACATAATATAATAATATAATTATTAAATTTAAATTTAAGTTATATAATAAGTTATTGGTGCAGCGACCTTATTACGTAATCGCCGTGTGAAAAAAAAGTCGTCGTGGACTTTGGACCTGCACGACATAATAAGCGATTAGTGTCTTGTCGCGGAGATAAAAGTACGCTCGCGCGACTTCACCGTCGTTGTATTTATAATTCGTTAGTAGTCATCGATTCGATAGTAAAGAAAAATAATACTATATACCTATATAATAATTTATCAGATTATTATTATTATTTGAATTTTCGTCTAACACCACTGCAATGGGTGTATACGAAGAGTCAAAAGAACGTTTGGTTGGTCTTCAGAATAAAGTACAACGCGTGTATGACGCCCGGTGAAGCACTTACAAAAGACCAATCGAAGACAGCGAGATCAAAATTCAAAATAATGTATGCGTCGTTAGAAAGCATATCTAACGATTTTGAAACGCATCTTACAGTCGTTATACGTCAGCAGTGTAAAGGCGGCGCAAGCGGACCAGATGGAATAGACACAGAAAAAGAACGTGCTGAATTTGAAGAAAAATATATTGGTTGTAAAATCCTCGCAGATGAGCATTTACCAGAGTCATTTGCCGAGGCTAGTTTGAACCAAACGTTTATGGAGAAAAAAGCTCCTCAGATCAATATTCCGGTAGAAAAATTGCCAGTACCTCACTTCAATGGCGACCAAAAAGAATATACGAGTTTCCACAACCAGTTCGATGTACTAGTACATATTAATGAAGTTTTTAGACCGGTCATTAAGTTTAGTTATTTAAAGGCGTACTTAGAAGGTGAACCGTTAAAACTTATAAACAATCTAATGCTCAGTGATGAGAATTACGAACTCGCATTGAATATTTTAGACAAGCGGTACTCAAATAGGCGCACAATAGCACACGACCACTTCGACCAGCTTTGGACAGCTCAAAAGGCCATGCTAGGTGACTCAAAATCAATACGACAATTATTGAACACCATTACCGAATCAGTCGGAGCATTAAAAACCCAGAAGTATGCTGTTGACCAATGGGACCCAATATTATTATACTTATTTCAAAAAAAACCCCTTATAGTATCAACTACATTCACTTTCCTATCAGAAAAGATATTGTTGAAGAAAATTTAAGCAATTTTACTGTCCTAATGGTGATTACAGACACAAAAAAAAAAATAAAACACACATCATTGTAAAATCCAGAGTAAAATCAATACATTCATCGTTCCACTCAGAATTTAAAATACTAATAAAACTATAAATTGTCTTATGCCTATAAATAGCTAAAAAAAAGATTGCAATATTTCGAAAATAGTATGGTGCATTGCTAATACAGACATTTTGTGTGTCTACGGTAATTTTTTTAAGAGGTACCACAAAAACGAAAATCGACTTCGTCAAAAACCGATTTTGCGTAAAAATTCTGTTTTCCCTTAATATTTTTCTATAAAGTATATTTAAACTTTCCTTCTCACTTGAGTTAGGAGTTTAGACTGGCAGTTTTTTATTGATGTTTTTAAAAGCTTATTATTATAATTATTTATGTATACATATATTACTATGTACAAATTTCTATATTTACTTACAGATCAGTGGCGTATTTTGATTTTTTCTGCCTTGGGTCATGTTTTTAATGCCCTTCTCGGTTTTTTATTGGCAATTTTTCTCACCACCAAAAAAACTTAAAACATAATATGTGATAATATAGTATTGGTATCCTACAGTAAAATGTATTGAGTGTCTCAGAATGTTGAATATCGTAGGTACTCTCAGTAGCTATAGCTATATATATAGTATATATACTCAGTAGCTATACTCTCAAAGTTATCAATGCAATTTTTAAAATGTATTAAATGTTTTATTTGTTTATAAGTTGTGAATATATTAAAAATTAATATTTCTTAAAACGAGATCGATAATGTCCGCATAATGAAATATGACCTTTTTGATTATTGTATTAAAATCATGGATAAAATCAATATAAATATTTATAGAAAATGACAAAACCGTCTAATGATAATAATTTAAAATTTATAATTTAAACAAATACCATGAATTACGGTTATTATTTTTTTAGGTACACCAAACAATCAAAATCAATTTTGTCAACAACTTGTGACTTGCCTAAAAATTTCCATTTTCCCTTAATTTATTTTTGTTTTCCTCGTTGCTTTTGAAAAATACTGGGATGTTTAGAATCTTATTATATTATTATATATGAAATACAATAATAATAATATTATTGTCATCAGCAGGTACCTAATTTTTATTATTAGAAAATTATGTTTATATAAATAGTTAGGTAGTTAAGAAAATTATCTATGCAATAAGTCTACACCTTAAAATATTTATTGTTTTATAAAAAAATACTATTTCTGATAAGTTTAAGTTTATAAAAAGTGCATTATCAAACTTCAAAAATGTTCGTATACAATTTGTCATACTTATATGTAGTTAAATGTAACTTGCAAAATTACAGTAGACAAGTAGTTCGTAGGCTATTAAATATTAAAAACGCTCTCCTGTACAATATAAAATGTTTGATAAACGGCCTCCTATTGACACTACGATTATACTTATATCATAGCCCACAAGAAATTAGCATATATTTTACACCTTAAAATTTGGCGGAACTCAATGATACTCAACGGCCCTTTTGTACCTACTGTCATTACGATGTACCTAGCTAATATCATAGCCGACATAGCCCACAAGGAATTTTTAGTTTAGCACAGAACAATATTTTTAGGTATTCAACGACAAATCAATACCTACGCGCGCGTATTATTAGATGTGGAGTTTGATTGCACAGAATGGCTTTATTTATATTTCAATATAAATAGAATGTTTTGTTGACATTGATTGATCTAACTACCTTAACCATTAAAACCTGTTTTCAATAAAAAGCTCTCAAAAAAATTTGCTGGTCCCAAAAAGTGCTGCCCATGGCAATTGCCCCCCATTGCCCCAACCTAAATACACCACAGATACATACAAATAATTTCAACATTTTTAGAAAATATTTTTTTTACCTTATATAACAACTGAACCGATTTTTAAGTTTTACGTTAATTTTATTTAGCATATATTTTACACCGTAACATTTGGCGGAACTTTAAGATTCTCAACTGTTTTCTATGTTAAAATATTTGTCTAAATATAAGTTAAGGGTCAATTCAAAGTAAAAAAAATGTACTATTCTAGATCTCTATTTTATTTGTTGCGACCAAATTTAAATAAAAAATATATAAACCAAAAAGAATTATTAAAGTATTTGATTCTAAACACATGTCGTAAAGAATTTTTCAAAAATATCTAAAATACGTATTTGTATACTTTTATGCAAGAATTTACAACACAATTTATAGCAACAAATCGGTACATTCAACAATAATACACTTTTAAATTTTCCAGTAGGTGCATATTATATGACAACAGATTTTTATAATAAATATATTAAATATATTATATACTATATAGAATATATTTTAGTATAAAATACATTATATATATCACCATCAATTGGATGAATGAGGTAGATAGGTAAATATATTGACTGAAAACGGTGCAAAAAAAGTGCTGATGCCATTTTTCAAATATTTAATACCAAAATAATAATAATAAATACAAAAGCCAAACCACAGTATTTTTATTTTGTAAGCAATACCATAAAAATAAATAAAATAATAAAACAAAATATATCGTATTTATTCGGCTGTAATGTTTTTATTGCTAATGTTTAAAATCTTGATATTATGAAGGTAGGTAAATTGTCAACAAATATTCGGTATTCAACTAATCATTCTTTATACTAATTTCTATATTCTATATTATTGTTAAAGAGCGTGTACTCTGAATACATTAAAAATGCTTTTTATAAAACTTAAAAATAACACAATAATGAAAATTAAATATAAAATAAAAATATGTTCAATTAAGCAATACATTAAAAAAAAATAATCAATCTAAGGTAGGTACCATTTATACCTGTCATAACTGTTTATAGGTAACTATTATAGGTACGCGTAAGCAACTTTCAACGATACAACTCAGAATTACAATTATTTATTGTTACTTGTGCGTCAATATTTTGATGTATAAAATGAAGAGTCTAATATTTAATGTGAAAATTAAAAATAATGCCAGGTTATTAGAGTTTTGTGAATTTTTCAAAAGAGAACATACCTTTTTACTGTAATTTATTTAATAAATAATTTTATTGTAAATGATGATGTACCCCGTTCCAACATTGAACGAGAATTTTGTACGAAAGATAATAGTCCTTGTAAATGCATTTTTGCAAACCGTCGTGGTTTTACAAAAAAAGAGTATATTAGAATATTTATATTAATTATTAAAATTTTCAAATAGAGATAGCCCTCATATCTATCAAACCCATTATATAAGTCCTATTATGTTTAGTACATAAAGTTAAATAACTCAAAGACTACTCGCAGGACAACATTTTCTGAAAAAATATACATTAAATGATTTAACTTTGAAAAGGGGAGTGGTCATTTGAAAAATAGAAGTTTGTATCTCCATAGGAGTATTGTACGCTCCTTAAGTATACAACGAGAAATCTCTAGAATTAGAAAACATGGTCTTCAAGTAATTATTAAAAAATTCCAAAATCAGTTTTCGTATTATTGAACTGCATTATTGAAGAAAAATAAATGGTGAAAATGTTTGTTTATTCGCTACGCGCTTAGCTATATTATTCAGCATAATATATTGAGCTTATAATATATTTATGTACCTTGATACCAAGCAGCTAGGTCCTAGAGCAGTTAGTAATACATTGACTACAAACGGCGCGAATAATAGATGCGCATTCCGACCACGCAATGTCGTCAATATATTTTTGTGTTTTTTTTTATATAGGCAACTAGTTTATATGGTCGAAGAAAATAATATAATAATATAATCCATAAAAATAACCCCGAATGCCATATAAATATTGTTCTTAACTTCAATATAAGTCTAAACGGCAGGACTTTTGCGGCAACTTGGGAAATGTTTTTGTCTCATTAAGCGGAAATATTTTAATAGGCGGGAGTGTGGGAAGTTATCCGACCTTATCTTTTAAGACCATGTCATAGATGAAGAAATATTGCCTGCTTCATAGATAATCACAGATATGATATACTAATATCATCTTAGTTCATGACTATTGACTAATATATTATATACCTACAATAATTTATTTACTTGGCAAGGAATTATTTAGAAAAGTATACAAATATTAATAATGATATTTTTCAAGTAATTATAAGTTATATTTTAATAGTCCTTCACTATTTAATTATTTTGTTCATCACACTTCGTTTCTTCAAAGAAATAATTCCTTGCCAAGTAAATAGATTATTGAAACAAAATAAGTTTACTTAAATTCAATTCATGTTGGGACTAAATGACTTAATTCAAAAATTGACAATTTTGTCTTATAGTGTTATTATAATCAAATATTTTTATATTTTGTTGGTACAGATCACGCAAGTCAAAACTATAACTCACTATCAGTGAAATTTGTTTTTCTCTAAACATTTTAAGTTACATTATATTGGGTACAAAACACGTATGTCTAGTTAAGAATTAAGAATCTGACAGAAATGATTTTAAAATGGTCTTAATATCTTAATTTAAATGTAGTAATAATTTTAAATGCATTCCCTAATAGCGTAAGACATATAAAATAAAAATCCAATTATCTTAAGTCACTTAAAAATAATGAAGAATTGATTTTAAAGTTCTACTTAATAGTTGACATAAAAGTTCGTACATTGAATATTGAATTAAATTAATTATCAGCCCAGACACTATTGTCTACGATTTTGAATGATTTTTCAATATTTTGTTTAATCTTCCTGAAAACTAGTCGTTTTTGACTTATGACATATTTATACTATACGTCAAATATAATAATTAATTATGTACTGAGTAAACGTTATTGATAATGATACCCAGTGGTTG
>NC_042493.1:111916556-111924949 GCF_005508785.2 Acyrthosiphon pisum
TAGTAACAACAATTACCTACAATATAATATTATTTTCTTCATATATTTATATTTTATTATAGGTAGCTTTTGTATAGGTCCAAAAATTAAATTAAATTTAACCTGCAGAATACGTAAATCTTCTTATTTACTATTCAGTAGGTTTATATTTGACTCATCGCATTCCTCGTACTAACTGTTTCAATAAAATTGATTCTTTAAAATATGTAGTGATATCTATACGCATTATAACTTTAGGAACGAATGTAGTTTACCTACTACGATTTTTTTTTTTTGGAAATGTTAATATCTTTATGCTCAACGTGTGTGTGAAATCAAACTTTACCTGTCTTATTAACAATAATGAAAAAGTAAGTAAGATAGGTAAATTCAGGTTTCATCAATACGCTGAGCATAAAAATATCAACATTTCAAAAAATTCCAAAAAAATGTTAATTCTTAATATATTAAACCCCAAAACACGATTCCAAAAAATCGAGCATTTTGAAGTTTTTCGACTATAACTTACAAATTAAGTTTGAGCGTTTTTTTATGTACCTACCATTAAATAAAGCATGCAAAAACAAAAATTAAAAAAAAAAAAATTACAAAAAATGTTTTGATAGCTTAATTGCATTTATGCTAAACTTAAATTTGTACTTTTGGGTTTAAATAACGATATTTTATAGTTTACCTACTCAGAAATGTCAGATCTATAAACTGTAATAAAGATTATTCAATTAATAATATTAATTAGGTACAATAATTATTGTTAATCAATATGCCATTACTATGTCCGTTTGTTCAGAGTATTTAAACTGAAAATTGGATTCCCATATGAACTCATATGAGTTAACAATTAATTAATAATAGAAATAAAATGTTGACCATATCTTACAAATAAAAATCAAATAGAATTACAAATAGAAAAATTTGGTGTTTTATTTTAGATATCAGTTTTTCTTTTAAAATATTACCTACCTATCAAATTGTACATTATAATATACTATTAAAAATATAATTATGTAAATAATATGTTACATTCCTACAATAATGTATAAATATCAATATTACCATAGGAATAAGGATAGAACTTTTTCCAAATTGTGTGTTTTTACATGCATATTTTGGTGGTACTTAAAAAAACCGATTAAACTTAATTCATAAGTTATGGTCAAAAAACTTCAAAATTCTTAATTTTTAGAAAAATTGTGTTTCTCGGATTAAAATACAAAGAATTTACATTTTTTGAATTTTTTTTATGAAATGTTGGTATTTTTATATTCAACGTATTGGTGAAATCATAATTTTCCTATCTCATTAACAATAACAAAAAAAGTAAGTAAGACAGGTAAATTATGATTTCACCAACACGTTAAACATAAAAATATCAATATTTCAAAAAAAAAAAAATCGGTACATCCAATAATAATACACTTTTAAACTCTCCAGTATCTACCTATATGGCAACACATTTGAATAATAAATATATTAAATATATTATATAATATATTCTATATAGAATATAATATTTTAGTACAAAATAAAATATATATTTAGCTCTTTCAATCGGAGGTAGATAGAAATATATTGACGGCAAGCGGTACGATAAAGTGCCGACCGCAAATGTCTCGACTGCATCGTTGTCGACATCATTTTTCATAATATTTAATACCAAAAAAAAAAAAATAATAATAAATATAAAAGCTAAACCATAGTGTTTTTTTTCTAAGTTATACCATAAAAATAAATTAGGTAATTGATAAAACAAAATATATCGTATTTATTCTTCTGTATTATGTTTATTGTATAATATGTTTAAAACGTTGATATTATGAAGGTAAATACTAAATTGCAAACAAATATTAATTGGTATTCAACTAACCATGCTTTACACTATTTTCTATATTCTATATTATTGTTAGATAGTGTGTACTCTGAATACATAAAAAAATATTTTTTATAAGACTTAAAAATAACACAATAATGTAAATTAAACATAAAATAAAAATGTGATCAATTAATCAATACAATGAAAAAAACGTTCAATTATAATATAAGGTAGGTACCATTTTGGGTTTCATTTCCTCAAAGCATGGTCTTAAGAATATCTTCGGCTTTAGAACTGCATTATACTCATGACCCCGAAACTAACACAAACAACAAATGAGAGTTTATCATTCAAAATAAATTGAGTTGAAAATTAGTTTTTATTTATTTATTTTATTTAGTAGGTATAACGAAGACAATTTAATTGGTTTTATGAAATCAAAAGTTAAATTATCTAAAAATAAATCAACTGTTCTAACTTCAAATGGAAGATTAATAATGATCTTTAAAATTTAAATTGTTAACGTAATATTGCTGAATACGTATTTTTTAAATTATAAAACTTAATTTAAAATGAAATCTATACAGAAAAACGAATACATTTACAAAAACCATTGAACTTTGTTTTTATGCGTCAAGTAACCAAAATGTTTACATTGCTTCTAAAAAAAACATTTTCAAAAAAAAAAAAAATACAGTTTTAATTTCATATTCCAAAACAGAATATATTTTTTAAGTATAGTATAGTTTTCGATTTATAAAAATTGAATTTAGGACGAGTAATTTAATTAGCAGTAATTTAACAAAAGAGTAATTTGTTTTTAGTTTATATAAGTGGAGTTGTGGTACTCGGTTTGTCCAATACATCGTTCATCGCAACTTAAAATACTAATAAAGTTAAAAATTATAACTCATCCTAAATTGGATTTTTATATATCGAAATACTCAAAAAAATGTTCTGCTCTCGAAGATGAAATTAAAATTGTATATTGTACTCAAAAAAGTAAAAAACTGAAGAGAATGTCGGCGCAATATTTGAAGTCTCTCTCAGGCACACGCGCAACATAGATAAAACACTTTAACCTAAAATCGTTTTTTTTTATGTTTTTGAGCAATTTTAGTGTAAAATCAATTATTACAAAAATTATAGAGGATAATATTTTTGAGGGTATGGCATCGATTTTATATATTTTTTTTATTTGACTTTCTATTCGACTATAAAAATAAACAAAACAATATTGTACTTTTAAATTATGTTTAAATTGTTTTGAGACAATATTGAATATCAATATTTTGATAGCAAAATCGATAAGTTATACCCTCAAATATAATTCTTTATCGTTTTTGTAATGGTTGATTTTACACTAAGATAACTTAAAAACATAAAAAATGATTCTGCGTAAATGTGTTTTGTCTACGTTTCACGTGGGCCAGAGAAAACAAACAGTGCACTGGCATCCTATTAGAAATTACTAGGATAGAAAATAGTTAATAATATTTTTTTTAATAATGTTTTGTAATGTCTTGAAATCCCGTAGAAAAATTAATAGTTTTTTGAATAATGAGTAATATATAGGTAGGTACGTAAAATGAATCATCTGGTACGCCGTATCTATTTGGTTTCTTAAAACGTATCATATTTGTCAATATATTGTATTAAATAATAATTTGGTAAGTGGTAATCTTAAATCTTAGTAATTAATATAGTTACCCTTGACCAGTCATATCCAGAGCTGTAAGCAAATATTTGACCATTGCTATTAAAACAACATCGTGTGACTGGTTGGTCCAATATATTGGATAGGTACCATTAATCTTGTACGTGTTTCTACATCCCAAAATGCATATGTGCCATCAGATCCCACCGACGCTATAGTACCACGGACTGGATGAACCTTAATATCATTACTTAATATCACCTGTTAAGATATAAAGAAAGTAGGTTACATAGAAATATAAAATAGTCTGGGTTCACCAATACATACGGCATAAATGTTTTGCGTGGTACGTACTCCCAGGATATTACGACGATGGCATTTAATTGAAAAAAATTTTCTTTGACCTTGTTGTTCATTTATGTTTAAAAAAAAACTCATACATCCTGAGCAATTCCCAACACCAAAACCTAAAAATGAAACCCGTATATTTCTACACTTGCATATTATAATCCATATATGTTTTTATAATATTATACTGACCAGTAGGAGATTTTGTAACTTTATCCCTGAATATTGCAAAGTTGATGTCCACTTGAAGATACAATACTACCCGACAATGACAGAGTTCCTTCTAGATTATAAACAAGGAAACCCCTTGATGCCGTACCAAAAACCGCCATAGGATATCCCTAAACAATAAAACAATTAACTGTGGACTGTACTGGTAAAATAATGGTTAAAAAATACAGTTGTAAATAAACGACATAATTTATTATTTAGTGCATATCTATTTGCCGTGGTGTAATATTATGTGAGAGTTTCTTCGGTGTAAACGTCTATTATAGATGCGTATATCAGGGGTCACCAAACAGTTGATATTTAGAGGAATATCGATCTATCATGTTGAAAAATTAATTATGTCAATATCTGTCGATCGCGTGCGCAATCTAAGACTATTAGACACACTTTTACGCTTTAAAATAATATACAATGTAATGTATTCATAACTGCGAAGAAAAACATACAACTTGCCGATGGAGAAATAACACGAGAAAAACGAATATTATTATTATATTTTATTTATTTAATCGTCAAAAAATGTTGCATAAATATTACAATAATATAGTAAACTATATGTAAAATATTATATATACATACTAATATAAATGTCGATACCTAATCTCTGTAAGCTAAATATTGTAGCTACACTCTACCTAATATATAACTTATTAGTATTTAACTGTCGAATTATAATGATAATACATCTAATACATAAAAATCAAACAATTTTAATATAATATGCGATCTATCAAGTATACATTAACACTAAAAAAAAAACAATTAATTATTTTAAATAGTGAACATATAAGGTGATAAGTAGTAGGACTAGTAAATAGAATAGATGTGCATATAATTTATTAATTTCCCACTTTTGATTATTATTAATAAGTTTAATTTTGTTTGGAAATTCATTAAAGAGTTAGTACATTTAAAACACTTTAATTATTATGGTCGTATTGTGCTTAAATAATGTTAGTTACAGCTATTGTTCGTGTTTTGAGTAATTATCGACTTATTTTTACTATAGGACTATCCAACTAAAAAAACTATTTTTTTAATTGTGTGGAAAAATAGTACTTTAATAAGGAATAATTTTGGTGGTCCAAAAAATGTTGCCAGACAATTGCTTCCGCGTTTAAATATAAGTCGCGTTTTACGCATTACGGGCCATATTTAATATTTATACACGCGTGGAATTTATTTCCCATGGTTAAAATATGTCTAGAGAAAAATTGTTTAAAAGTACAAGTTATTAAAGTACATTTATAAAAATTGTATACATTTCTTTAGATGGTCACATTATTTTTGTAGTGTTAAAATTTGTTTCAGGGTAGCTTATAGGAAAGACAAAAAATACAAATTTAAAATATAAAACATAAATAGGTTATTATACATAGGTACCTATATTTAATAATACTATAATCCGTTATTTAATGTATTAATAATAAGTTATTAAAATCTATAATATAAGAACTAAAATAAATGTGTAAACTTCAAAATAAAATATTATATTCATTCAAATAATGATAGGTACACAAAATTGAATAGAAGTATTGTAGGTCGTATACGACTATTAAGCTAACAACTTACATATTATTATTTTATGTACTATATTTTGAATTATAATATTTAATTTATTATAATAAGAAAAAGATTACATGAATCACAGGTTTTGTTTAGGAATAACGTTCACGAATCTTTTTGACCACACATGATGAATAACAACTCTATCCCAGACAGCATTTTGTAATGACAATATTATAATAATGTTATACTAATATTATTCGTGATTATAATGCTATAATAATATTATTATAAAAAAAATTTCTATTTGGGATTACCTATAGTATAAAACACAAAAAAAAATAAATTATTAGATTTTTTTACCTACCTACGACTTAATCACTGTAACACTATTGAAAATAAATTTACTTGCCTCTTCCAATTGGCATCCATAAATTAACCCAAAGTGTAAACTCTTTGTAGCAAATATATCGCCATGCTTTATTTTTTATGGTAGCTGATTGAAACTTCTTTTTTTGTTTTGTCTTCTTTGTTTTTGAAATCATGTACGATCTGGTAATTTTTAAAATGTCTTCATCTAATATAACTTTTGAAAATAAAGCATTTTTCGTTATGCACTCATTGTTTGTGCACATTTTAAAAATATTCGCAAGTTCGAAACAACAAACACATTATTCATGATCATTAATTTGTTTATCACATTTTCCATACGAGCACCAATCTGTAACAGTTAATTTAGATCTTCCGTTGTAACTAACTACTGATTCTTCGTACTTCAAATAGTCATAGTTATTAGTTATCAACATCGGTAACCAAAGGCTCAAAATTTTACGGAATTATAGACATAATAATATTGTATTATGAAATTCAAAATAGAACAAAAATACATTTACAGTTCAGTGGTATGCTCGTACTATATTAGCAATACTCGACCATAACAATATAATACTGAAAAAAAAAATTAATAAAAGTTGTATTTTCTAAGTCATTAAGACGATTAAAAATAAAAAATTCTTACAATAAAACTCAAAATAACTGGAAACGTGATATAATGTCAACAATTATCGAAGAAGCTGAAAAAGAAATTTCACCACAACCGTTTGATATACAAACTCGCCATTCTTATGAAGAATTAAAATCAAAAAGATATTCAATATTTAACTAAATATATGATATACTATATAACTAATGATAATTATAATAATTCAATTACGTATAATATTTGTATTTTTGTTTGAATGAAAATATTTTATTTTGAAGTTTTTTTACACATTTATTTTAGTTCTTATATCATAAGTTATAATAACACATTTGTTAATACATTAAATAACGGTTTATAATATTATTACATAGGTACCTATGTATAATAACCTATTTATGTTTAATATTTTAGATTTTTATTATTTGTCTTTCCTATAAACTACCCTGAAACAAATTTTAACACAATAAAAATAATATGACCAGCTAAAGAAATGTATAAACTTTTTATAAATATATTTTAACAACTTGTACCTTGACAACAATTTTTAGACCACCAAAATTATTCTTTATTAAAGCACTATATTTTCACTTAATAAAAAAAAATAGGTTTTTTTTTAGCTGAATAACTAAAATTCAAATTGATATTTTTCATCATGCATATTTTAGTAGTTGATAGTTTAAATATGTATAAATATATATAAATTTATAGTTGATATCCTAAGCATTTTAATTAAATCAGAATTACCTTAAATATACTTTTATTTTAATAATATTCGTAGGTAATGTTATAAATTAATGTATTATAATAATACTGCATGTAACAATATAAATAGTATATACCTAAAAAAAAATATAGTGGTATATCACCAGATACTTAACAATTTTAATGTGGCTCACCAGGTGGAAAATATTGGCGGACCCTGGCGTTCAGTTTAAGTTCTAATAGATTTTACACGACGGGAACATTATTATTTTAGATTCTGAGTAGAACGATGAATGTATTGATTTTACAATGATGTGTGTTTTTTTATTAATTTTTTTATTTTTTTTTTGTGTCTGTCATCAGTTAATTTTTTAGGTCATTTTTTCGCATTTTTAGGTCATATTTTGCTTTTTTAGTTCATTTTCTAGTATTTTTAATCAAATTCCGTCAATTGACTTGTTTGAAACATTTTTTTTTTTTATTTTACACGGGCTGTATATATTATGTCAAATTTATATTTTATTAAATAATATTTTACACAAGTCACACGCTATATACGGGTTAGGTAAAGATAACGATTCGATAAAATAAGGCAATTGCTAGACAACTAGATAACTTAGATAAGTTATTGTGGCATATCGTATATCAGTCACGAATTTCCAGATTAAGTTATTAGTAGGTATTTCAGTATAATATCGTTTAGTACCTATTCGTCGTTCGCGAGTGTACAGTGAAGTGTAAAATGCCGAAATCAAAACCGCTTTTCTCGTCAAAATTACGTAAGTACGTCAATGAATTTGGCGGTGATATTTTTAGTACGGATGGTACAATATTATTCTGTAAAGTTTGTGAAGTTAGGGTTTCGGCGGAAAAAAATTTACAATACAACAACACGTAGCCAGTAACAAACATATTGTAGGTGTCCAAAAAAAAAACGATAAAGAAACTTCATGTCTTCAAACTTTGATCACAACTTCGTCAAACTCATGTTTTAATAGTGACCTTTGTAAAGCTTTTTTAAGTGCGAATATACCACTGAATAAATTATCGCAACCGACTTTTCGTAAATTTCTAGAAAAATATACTAATAAATCGATACCTGACCAATCAACATTAAGAAAAACATATGTACACGAATGTTACGAAGACACTTTATG
>NC_042493.1:111925049-111926580 GCF_005508785.2 Acyrthosiphon pisum
TAGGAAAAATGTTAATTTTATTTTTATTTGAATATGTTGAAAAACTTTTATCATTCAATCATTTCCTTTCGTTTTTTTAAGGTTTATGAAAAGGAAATATACTGAATTTGTTTGCAAAAAGGTAATTGTTAAAAGTCCCATTTTGTGTATTAAGTCCATGTTTTATCCAAATTTATTTTGTCACATAGTTATAAGTCCATATCATTTTTTGAAAAATGTCTTTAAAATAAATAAATAAATAAATATTACATGAATTCAACTTAGACATTAAAAAGAAACTACACACATTTTTAAGTTAATATAAATTTAGAAAAAAAGAATTGACTAAATATTACTTAAGTTAAGCCGGTGTCAAAGAAGTTAAAATTTAAAATAGCTCTCCTGCACAATTTCAATTTTGTGACTTATAACAAGTGTGCATTAAGCCATCGAATTTTATAAAGACCTTTGGGTCGTTTAAATAAAATAAAGCCTCAGGGTATTTAAAAAAAAAATGAACTTATACGTAGGTAATTTAATGATAAAATACAAAACGTTTGAAAAATAGGTAGTGTACCTATATAAATAAAGAAGTAGATATTAATAATAATCATATTTGGTCGATTATGAAATTAAACTAAATTAATTATGGCACAACATAAAGGCTACATATTTTGAGCATAAAACATTAATACATTCAAGGCCGAATTAAGTGGGCCAGGGCCCTCTCAAGTACCAAAATGAAAAGGGCCCGAACAATTTTAAGCTTATACACATTTTTTAGTGATTTTAAAGAATAGTTTTTCCATATTTTAAAAATCATTTTTTTTATTCGACAAAAACAACTAAATAGTAAATACCTACAAAACACTAAGGCAGAAAAGACACATTTTACTGTTATTTAATATTTGTTGTAAATAAAAGTATACTGTTAATAAATTAAAAAGTTTTTATGAAAATTAGAATTTAAAATAATGAAATATGAAGTGTTAACTTTTATTATACTACAATAAGTAGATTTATAGACATAAGTTACATCATAGCTAGTAGCCGTTACAATGCAATGGACGATTTGTGAAATATTTAGAGAAATGTATCTTCCTGCAGGCGTAGCGAGCGGCTTTTTAAAGAATGTCTTGTCAAAAGGGCACATATGGAATTTCAGCCCTGGGGCCCAATAGGTTCTTAATCCAGTCTTTAATACAATAGGTATATAATATTATGACATAAATGAGACCTTCAGACGTACATGTTATACGCGTCTACTAAAAAACACTATAAATATAACTAGGTAGGTACGAATATACAATATATTTATTTATTTATTACAAAATATACGGGTTTCCCTTATAACATTACAGTACAGTATAATTTATTAGAATAATAGTAGAAAATTGAGAAATATAAAATATTATATGTAAATAACAGAATTACAATTTATTTAAACAGTAATTAAGTAAGCAATTAAAACGAGAGTTATTAAGAGGACGCCACACCCGCATTTGTTGGCCCGGGCGCATGACAGTTACACACAACACTTCTCACCTCGGGA
>NC_042493.1:111926630-111932132 GCF_005508785.2 Acyrthosiphon pisum
CAAATGCGGGTGTGGCATCCTCTTAACAGTGTTTAAGAACATTAGAACAAATTATCATAAAAAGAGGGGTCCTCATTGGCAAGTGACATAATTCGCCTTAAAGGCTCATTTTGCAGATAATTTGTGTTGGCGTTAGGAATATAGAAGGTCACGTGAGAACGAGATACACGCGAAGGGACTTTGAAGTTAACTTGGGAAAGCAAGCAAGGGGAATCAACATGGTTAGTAATTAGGCCACGAATAATACGGATAATATTTATATAGTAATATGTGATGTATAATATATGATCCGAAACGGAACAAAACGAGAAATAATACGTTTAAAACAGTCCTTTTTTGTAACGTTTCGGTGCGATTAGCGAATAGGATACAATTATGTGTACCTAAATAATAAATATTAATGATAATAATAATAATTATGATATTTTAATGTGTAAAGTATAATAATATAGTAAAAAAGGTGGGTAAGTGGATGTCGCTCTGCTGTACAGTAGGTTACAAGTGGGTCACTGTATAAAGGATAGTATTAAATTTGAATTCAATGATATAATATCACTGTATAAGAAAAACGATTCTGAGCGGAGACGGTTTGTCAGTCTAGGTATTAGATATACCTATTATATAGGTATACTTATCTATAGTATTAAAAAAAAATTGACCCATAATAGGAGGTATAAATAATAAATTCCAAATTAATCATATCACAATATCCATTAGGTAACGCGTTATACATCAACAAAAAACCGTGGTACTATCATAGATATATAATAGTATACTTTAGAAGTTCCAAGTACCCACAAATAATATTATACAATCACAACAAAATAACTAAAATAGTTATTCCAGGTTTTTTAATATGTAATTTCGTCCAAATTTGAACTTAAAATGACTATAAAAATAAACTGTGCTTATGTATTTCTTAGAATTTTTGGTAACAGAATTAAATATTTACGTGGAATTTTGTTTTAAATTTTCAATCCTTAGATATAAAAGTTGAACATTTTATACATTTTTAACTACAAAATAATTATTCAATTTTCAACTTCAAATGCTTATAAAAAATAATTGTGCCTATGTATTTTAAATATTTTTCAACTGCTATTGTAACAATGTATCAGGAGCCTTGTATTAATTTTTTACACTTTTTGGCCCAATTGATAAAACTTTATTGATATTTATAGAAAAAAAAACTAAAAAAATTTAAAACTCACAATGTCCGTAAACAGCTCAAAAAGAGTCAAATTATTTTCAAAATTTTAACGTATATACATATAAAATGCTGATATAAACATTCGGTGAAATTTTCATGTTTCTACAGTCATTCGTTTTTTAATTACAACAAAATAAGAAAATCGTTACATAAGAAATCGAGTTAATATCAAATGTCATAAAAATATGAATTTCAAACGCTCATAAAAATTTAATTTGAGTTTCTTATAGACATTTTTTTTTTGATAAAGGTTGATTATCCTATAAAGAATCTTGTATTACATTTTAAAATCTTAGTTCTAAAACGAAAAATGTTTACGAATTATTAACTCAAAATAATTTGCTAATTTTCGTGATTTTTACATATTTTCTCAATTTTTGAACTTTAATTAAAATAAACTGTGACTAAGGATTTTTAATATTTTTCAAATGTCATTGTAACAATATAGTAGGAGCCTTGTGTTAAATGTTCAAGTATTTTTACTCAACAAATAAAGTTTTATTGACATTCATAGAAATAAAAACTAATTAAATTGGAAACTGAAATTATTCGTTTACAGCTCAAAACAAATCAAAATATTTTGAAAATTTTATCATATATAGAAAATGGAAATATAAACAACCAGTGAAAATTTCATGTATCAACAGTCATCCGTTTTAAAGTTACACCAAAAACCAAAATCAATTTTCTCGAAAACAGGTTTTGCGTAAAAATTCCCGTTTTTTCTTTTGACCCCCAAAGTACCAACTAGATTCACTTTCCTATCAGAAAAGATACTGTTGAAGAAAATCGAAGCACTTCTACTGTCCTAAAAGGTGATGACAGACACAAAAAAAAATGAAAAAATAAAAAAAACACACATCATTGTAAAATCAATACATACATCGTTTCACTCAGAATCTAAAATATATATAATTTTCAATATAATACGATCCGAAACAAAACAAAACGAGAACATAATTGTTTGAAACATTCTTCTTTTTGTTACGTTTCGGTGAGATTAATGAATACAATAATATAATAAATTATGTGTAAATAATAAATATTAATGATAATAATAATAATTTGGTATGATATTTTAATGTGTATGGTGTTAATAATATAATAAATAAAATATATAATGTATAATGTATAATAAAAAATATGTACGATGATTTTAATGAATATTGTCAACATTTTAAATTAAAATGCTTGAAAAATTCTAACTATTAGGTATAATTCTTAAAATGTTTAACTTTATAGTACCTATATATTATTATGTACGACTTGTGACGAACCTTGTATTACATTACACACAGCTCATTGACTGAGAAAAAAAATACACAAAAAAATTGAAAGTTTAAAATGGCTGTTAATAGCTTTAAATAGTAAGACATTTTGAAAATTATACCAGGTTTTAGAAAATGCTAACATAAATATTTTCTGAAACTATCAAAACTTTACAGTTATACATTTTAAAATTACAATACAATAACCAAATCTATTTTGTTAAAACTGGTTACGTGTAAATATTCCCGTTTTCCGTTATAATAGTGTTTAATTTTAGATTCTGAGTGAAAACGATGAATGTATTGATTTTACAATGACGTGTGTTTTTTTATTTTTTATTTTTTCATTTTTTTTTTTTTGTGTCTGTTATCACCTTTTAGGACAGTAGAAGTGCTTCGATTTTCTTCAACAGTACCTTTTCTGATAGGAAAGTGAATCTAGTTGGTACTTTGGGGGGTCAAAAGAAAAAACAGGAATTTTTACGCAAAACCTGTTTTCGAGAAAATTGATTTTGGTTTTTGGTGTAACTTTAAAACGGATGACTGTTGATACATGAAATTTTCACTGGTTGTTTATATTTCCATTTTCTATATATGATAAAATTTTCAAAATATTTTGATTTGTTTTGAACTGTTTAGGAACGTTTTCAGTTTCCAATATTATTCGTTTTTTTTCTATGAATGTCAATAAAACTTTTTTTGTTGAGTAAAAATACTTGAAAATTAATACAAGGCTCCTACTATATAGTTACAATGATAATTGAAAAATATTAAAAATCTTCAGTCACAGTTTTTTTTTTATTAGCATTTAAAGTTCAAAAATTGACAAAATATGGAAAAATCACGAAAATTATCAAATTATGTTTAGTTAAGAATTCGCATAAAATTTTCTTTTTAAATCTAAGATTTGAAGATGTAATACAAGATTCCTCATAATATTGTCTATCTTTATCAAAAAAATAATGTCTACAAAAAAGTCAAATTAAATTTTTATGAGCGTTTGAAATTCATATTTTTACAACATTTGATATTCACTCGATTTCTCATGTGACGATTTTCTTATTTAATTGTTATTAATAAACGAATGACTGTAGATATTTGAAAATTTCACTGATTGTTAATATTTTCATATTTTATCACCATAACATTTTGAAAATATTTTGACTTTTTTGAGCTGTTTACGGACATTGTCAGTTTTAAATTTTTTTAGTTTTTTTTTTATAAATATCAATAAAATTTTGTTTGTTAGGTTAAAAAGCGTGAAAATTTAATGCAAGGTTCCTGATATATTGTTACAATAGCAGTTGAAAAATATTAAAAATACATAGGCACAATTTTTTTTTATAAGCATTTAAAAATCGATATTTGACAAAATTTATCAAATTTAAGATTCAATAATTATTTTGTAGTTAAAAGTTTATAAAATGGTCAACTTTTATATCTAAGGATTGAAAATTTAAAACAAGATTCCACGTAGTTTATTCTGTTACCAAAAAATCTAAAAACACATAAGCACAGCTTATTTTTATACTCATTTTAAGTTCAAATTTGGACGAAATTACATATTAAAATACCTAGAATAACTTTTTAGTACTGTACAGCAGAGCAACATCCACTTGCCCTCCTTTTTTTTTTTATACTGTAGGTATACAAAATTTCTACAAAAAAGAATGATTCGATTTCAGCATATTGTATCTTATATTTTAGGAAATTGGATCAAGATGGTTGTTAAGGCAAAACACGATTGATGGTTATTAATTTCATTTATTATAATAAAGCATTTCTATATTCGGTGTGCGGCGCGTTTCGATGTACTTACGAGGCTGTTTTTTGAGCAACTAACAAACGGACTGTCGGCGATCGTAGTCTACCTCATAGATAATAAAGATAAGCCGACCAGTCCCCATCGCGAACACTTATTATACCTATCTTATGACAATGAATCGTACCGAACAATGGTACTTTAAAGAGGTGATTTTTCGATTTTCTCAATAGTTATTTAGTGCTACGGGAAAAACTACCGACAAATTACGAAAAACCGCTAAAAATGGGATTTTAATTCCCAACATTTTGTCTATCACTATAGCAACGAATAGAATAAAAATTTATAATATTATAATATTAATTCAACTTATAGGCTATAATAGATAATAACCATACAAAAAATCCAGACTGACAAACCGTCTCCGCTCAGAACCGTTTTTCTTATATAATGATATTACATCATTGAATTCAAGTTTAATACAATTCATTATACATTAACCCACTTGTGACGCTCCAGCAGAGCGACATCCACTTACCCGCTTTTTTCCTTGTGTATTGTGATTTGGTGGAGATTTCTCCAAAGTTTATTTTAGGATGATATGTTCTCAAATATATTTTCATATACTAACAATAATAATTCCTTGGATAACTCATAATGGGTTGGTTGCAGCCAGCTTCTAGCATTGTTGTCAATAAGTAAAACAGAACATAATAATAATAATGTTTATTTTACTTATACGCAGGGCTTGCATTTGAAAAAAAAATATTGTTTTACGTTATTTACAATCAAAACGTTATACAAATTTTGAGTTTATCGTTATTCAAAATTTAAACGTTATTCAACTTTTGTGTTTATCGTTATTCAGAATTAAAACGTTATACAATTTTTGCGTTTAACGTTATTCATAATTAAAACGTTATACAATTTTTGCCGTTTATCGTTATTTAAAATTTAAAAGCATTTAGATACCTGTTTTAAAAGTACACAGGCCACAATTTAAAAGTATATGACTATGACCTTTTTTGGGGACATAATTTCCCTTTTCTGAGTTTTAAGTAGTATTGTGTAATTTTATTTATTTAATTAAATGGGTTAGATAAACTTGCAATTACATATTATTTACAAAATATAGAATACAGTGATACAGATTAAATTACATATACATAGTTCGTGAAGAAATGGAAACAAATAATGATAAAACAGTATGATGATAATTAATCTTAAGTTATAAATAATAATGTATTATTTGAATTAATAAA
>NC_042493.1:111932976-111939518 GCF_005508785.2 Acyrthosiphon pisum
TTTTGTTTAATGATATAATCATAATATTTTGTTAAACGTTACGTTTGTTTTGTGTATGTATTTATTTATGTTTATCGTTTTTCGTTATAATTACGTTTACAAATTTCAATAGTTTTTTTTATCAAATATAACGTTATAATCATAACGTTATTATAACGTTTGCAAGCCCTGCTTATACGTAATATCTACGTCTTGACTATTAATAAAATTAAGATCAGAAAAATTGAAATTGAAATAAATAATACATTTTTTTCAGTTTATATTTTATTTTTATAATATGAGTATAAACCATAACTACTAGGATACTAAAGGTAGGTACTAGATTCTTTCAAATTAATATGTGCAATCATTTTTTTTTACAATAAGATAAAAAAAAAATTAAATGCTTTTAAAGAAATCATTGTAATACTGTATTCATTTTTATTTTACTTATACCTACTTTTTTTATAAAAACTATAATATGTTTATTGAACATTGCAGGTTTTGCTAGAGTTTAAAGAGTTAACTAATAAATATTAAAATATGAAATATTGGAAGGAATGCAGTTTAGATGCAAATCGATTTTCGTGAATTTTTTTCTTGAACATTTGTGTTTTCCACGCATAATGATGGTACTATAAAAAAGTGGGTGAAATTTTCTGTAAAAGTTATAAGGTTAAAAAACTTCAAAACCTCAAAAATATTTTTTTTTTGTAAATGTGAGTTTTTATCCTTATAATTTTGGTGAAATCGAAAAATTACCTATTTTACTTACTGTATATTATAATTATAGAAATATGAAAATGCAATAAAAAAAACCCCCGATGGATGGGAATTCGCAAACTCATGTATAACTTTGAAACAAAGTCTGACCGACAAATTCTGTTTGCATCACTGATTGTTCTTAATTCATTGAAAAACAAAGATTTCCAAAAAAAAAAAATTCAAAACCTAACCACGTTTATGAGTCATGAATTATGACCTAAAATAATAGGGACTTTAGTAACTTACATTTTAAGAAATAACTTTTCGGGGGACTGAATAATATGTTTTCCCAGGGCGCAAAATGTTCAAATACGGCCCTGCACATAATTTAAGTTCATTGGATATCTAAATAAGGAACAGTTTGGAAAATATCATGGGCCACATGTGTTCGATATATTTTTAAATCATATTTATTGTCGTTTATAACCTCAAATAATTGTCCAATAAATTCCCGTGTGATAAGGTGTGTACAATATACATCGTCAAAAAAGTATATCTACTACTAACGTACTACTCGCCGTCGCTTTGTCTTTACGCCCGAGTGCGCGTATAATTCATCGTCGATACTTGACACCATCACTGTGCAAGTATTTATGAGTGCGTGTCATCTTCACCGTTGTGCTTACTAAACTTATTATAACACCTAGTACCAACGCGTTTTCCATTTATTCACCGTCGTGCAAACACATTACCTGCCGACGATCGCGACGTCATATTATTTCGCTGACGCACGATATTCATCATGTACGGCCATAAAAGTGCACGTCCTCTTTATTCTCGTAACTCTTCGGGCAATACGAGTGCGCGTGTTTGTTCTTCTGTCGTGCAAACATTATTGGCCTACAGTCCACATACCTACTGACTATTTCACCTACAAGTTGCTGGTACTGTCCATTTATCAATTGCTTTGGTCCATCTCAGGAGGAAAAGCACCAGAAATAAAAGGTCGGACTCTATATGATTATTATTTAATAAAACAAAAAAAATAACTTTATTGTGAGACCGTTGTCGGTATTTCATGGCATAAATTCACTTTAGTTATGGCCATCCAAAATTTGCGATTTTAGGTTTAATACGCATGCACGCAACACTACTTAACGCCGCACGGAGGACTTTGAATTTGGCGATCAGAGCTGGTAGTCGCAGGGAGCCACTAAATTATACTTATGTGACTCTAACAGATTGGCCGTAATAACTTTGTTTAATTCCAAGGCCTTTAACTTCCAAAATAATGGTTTCCGCAAATTTTAATATTTATAATAAGTTTTAACCAATTTTTGCGAGACTAATTTTGTTTTAACAGTAACACTTTGTTTATTGTTATAGAAACGCAAATCAAATGAAAATGTAATAATTGTATGTCCCCGGTCCAAAGGGCTGACCGAAAAATCAACCGGTGAGACCGTGACCAATTTATTTTGCACGGAGTGCTGATTTGCGCCTACTAATTCTCGGGTAGGCAACCCACAACTACGTTTGGCCAATGGAGCCTAGGCAAACTATTTATTTTGCAACGGACTGCTAATTTACGCCTACTAATTATCGGATAGGCAACCAACAACCACCCTGACCAGTCGAGTGTAGGTAAACTATTTCGCAACGTGAAATGGATGGATCGCGAGTGGATGCACTGAGGAATCTAAAACTTATGAACAAGATGATCCGTATAGCTTACGGGAACGGGGGTCTCTACGATCCGATCGGTCTGTTGCAATGATCTTAGAGAGTACAATCAGGGGGTAAGAATTCGTAAGATTAACTTAAACTAAGGCAGTGGAGCAGCAAGCGGTTTGCCGCTGACCGATGTAATCTGGACGACCGTGGCGGCCTCTCAGTCCAGTATTGAGACTTATCTAGATAAATTATCTAGATAATTATTTAGTTATCTTTTATCTTATCTAGATAAATAGTTGCGTTTTATCTAAATAGTTGTCTAAGATAAAAAATTCATCCATCTAGATAAATTCGTCTCTATACAAAAAAATGAATACACTTTTTATTGTCAATTTATTTTTTTGATAATTAATACTTTAAATTTGAATTGTCGTCATCTCAGTAAAATAATTGTATGTTCATAATAATATTATATAGGTATAAGGTACCTATTATTTATTATTGATATTTTCGTTAGAGACCCAGTTTAGTGCTCAAATGAAAAATATACCTACATTTCATTGTTATTTTGTGTTGGTGACTCGTCAACAGTAAATTAGTGGAAAAATATTATAATGGTTTTATTTATAACTTATAAGCTATAAGTTATTTTTAGGTAGAGTAAGCTACTCAGTAGTCAGTCAGAGCTATATACCGCGTATTTAATTGTGTTTTCCTAGTTCCGACGTGTACAACTGTACCGATACGGGTCAACTGTGTCAACCAACTGCAATTGGTCTTGAATTTTTAATTAGGTTTGGGTACGATTGATATTTTAAGTAATCGAAGCTATATATAAATCTTTATATAATTGTTATTTATCAGTAATAAACTAATAACTAATAAGTAATAACATTATATTTGTAACAGTGTACCTATAACGTTTACCCGGAATTCTGCAAAATTTAAATGCTGTTGTGTTGTAGATGCTTGAATAAATAATATTATAAATTAATTTTATACTAAAACTGTTGTAAAGGTTCATAATAACTAAAGTTTACTATAAAGAGTTGTTTAAAATAGTTTTTTCTTAATATTATACCAAATTTTGAAAATGTTTCCTTCATCATGACAGTTATACCTTAGTTATTGATTAATTATAATGTTCACTGCTAACATTAATTTAAACATAAAGTCAGTGTTTAAATAACATTGAAGTCCTAAGTAGTATCTAAGCTGTTCTCTCAAAAGTTAGACTTTATAGCAGGTATTAAAAAAAATTATCTAGATAAAAATGTATTTAACTTTAATCTTTATCTAGATAGATTTGAATTTAGTTATCTTTTATCTTTATCTAGATACATTTTCATCATATTATCTTTATCTTTATCTAGATAAAAAAGTACTTATCTAATCCCAACACTGCCTCTCACACACCCCTTCCGGGTGATGGCGGACTTAAGCGAACTTGGCACACACACTTCAACGTTGTGGTCGCAATGAAAGCCAGCAGTTAGTATTCAATATCGCGCATATGAGTATAATACATAGGTATAAGAAAAGACTCATTTATTGGCAGCACAACTGTTTATTGGAACATTTGTTCATTTGTAGTTATATAGCGGCTGCAATAGCGTAAAAAAATATTTATGTCCACTGTAGTAGCAAAAACGCAGAGTCCGTTAAACGGAAAAGAAAAAAGTTATACAGAACCGAACAACAACAAAAACACAACTTGGCAGAACAACTTGGCAGCACAACTTGGCAGCACAACTTGGCAGCACAACAATAACAACAAAAATGAGTACAATAAAATAATAATGATTATACACAATTATTGATAATAATCCGGCAACACACAGAAAATTAAACAAAGATAATACAATATTATTAATCACATGCAGTGGATGTGATAATTAAGGACGGTCACCGTCGTGCAGATAAGCGTCTGCGATATAAATTGCGTGGCGCGAACAGTAATTAAACCTTTTACAAAATGTAGCATGTTACTCAATATTTTTCAACTGCACTATAATACTCATAAACATATCTATAATTCCTCAATTTAATATAAATTAATGTCTTTTTATCATACATTTTACAAAGTAGTTTATTCACTTTCTTGATTCCTCGATCATAAAATATAAATGTAAATATTTTTTGAATAACATTACACAGGTACAATGTATATAAAATATATTTATGCCGTATGATGTCTGATTGTATTTATGTTTATAATCCAAAAGAGTTTATTAAAACAAATCATTCGTATAATGGGCTTTTATATTTTTATAAATATTATGAAAATGACACAATAATTCGTAATGGTGTAGGTACATAGTTGTTTCAATCAGTTCTATAACAAAAACTTGTTGATGTAAATAACAGATGAATAAAAATGAATTGCATTCTTTAACGGGAAAAACTTCAACTACCTAAGTAAAATAATAAACAAAAAACCTTTATCTGGTTTAGCGGGCGTTTTGTATAGGCAATTTTGGTTAAAAGTACTATCGCAGTAGTTAGAATCACGTTCGTTGTTTAAAGAGTGTAACATATTATTGTAATATAGAATATAAATTCGTTAGAGAACTTGTCGAGTTTTATGCGATTTAAATATTTATGTTTTTAACACGTAGTTTTTCAACAAAAAACCGCAAGGCTGGGCAAGTTAATTTAACTAAGTTAAAAGTTAACCAAAATTTAATATTAATTTTTAACTCAAGTTAAGTTACTTAAAAACATTTTCTTGTTTTCATATAGCTAAAATTAAAACAAGCAGTTCCTCAAATTAACGACTTTAACAATCAGTTTTGCAAGGCTGGACATTAACGAGTTAATAAGTTAAAGTTAAGAACATTTTTTCTATGATTATTAAATTAAGGAATTTTTGAAATGACTTGAGTTAATTTTAAATTTAAACAAGTTAATTTGATTTAAATTTTAATTATTATAGAATATGTTTTCGTATTCATATAAAATATAAATACATCTATAATATATTGAAATTACGAATATTATCAATGCTGGTTCATTTTCTCCATCGTAGACAGTTGGAGGTTGTAGCAATGTAGCCATATAGTATAGAATATATTCGTATTAATAGTATAAACTATTTTATTTATAATTATTATTTTATACAGTATACTTATTACGAATTAATAATTGTATAGAATATAGCGTGGACAGACTACAGTTTTTGGTAATACTGTGTTTATTTTTGGATAATTTATTATTAATTCGACGTTTTCGCCGACATCCAACATTCTGTCGTGGACGCGTAGTGGTAGTAATACAATGTTTCCATATTCGATATCTATACGTCTTATTACTAAACATTTACAACTGGAATTTCAAGAGGTTTTTAATTAATATACTATTTTCTTAGTCTATGTCACGATTAAAGATATCTTCAATATCTTATAAATCGTAATTATTTTATGTCGAAATCATGCCAGGTAGCTGCTACTTTAATTCCTAAGTTTAAATTTAGTTGGACCGCTAATGAAAATAGAGATGAAATAAAACAACATCTCATAGAAATTTTAACTAACAATACTAATTCTATAAATATATCAAATTCTCAAGAATCAAATCAATCAACCTTATCTACTACTAGTTTAAAAATAGTGATTCAGAAGATAATTTTCTCAGCTTTAGAGAAAAAGAAATGATTAGTGAAAACGGTGGCACTGAATTACTTATCAATAATTATTTGACAAATTCAAATTTAACAAATTCTCTGGAGTTACCATTAGCATTAAAAAAAGCATATATTATATAATAAATACAATACAGCAGGATCTATGTGTGATAAAAACGTTTAGATGTCTCTTCTATTGAAGTTCAACAAGTTTTTGATGACTAATTATATATCTATCCACTTTAATTACTATTTAGTGTTAACAGGGCCGGATCTTAGCTTTTTAACACCCGGGGAAAGTTAAAACAATACGCCCATCTCTGGGAGATTACCAGAATTAGTATTTTTTTTACGAAAAATTAAGCACACTCACACAGTATTGTGAGGACCAACATTTACAAAACCTTTTGCAATATAGTAGACCAATATTTTATTTACCACAAATAATTTAAACGATTTTAACTTAAAAATGAAACATTTTAAATTTTTAGCTAATCAAGTAATTTTTCAAGTTTTAGAAGCACTTTTTAAAGCCAGATGTACCATCTTTGATTGAAGTTAA
>NC_042493.1:111939914-111942731 GCF_005508785.2 Acyrthosiphon pisum
TTTTAATATAATATGTAAAACGTAATTTTTAAATCTGACTTGGGCTACATATCAATAGGATAGTTATTTTTGTTTTAATTATTTAATTATGTTGTACTTTAAATAACATATTATTTAACTAATTAAAAATATTGGCTGTTGCGTTGGCACGTATTTTTCATGGCGTTGCAACGTCGTGTTTTGTTGTCGCTTTTCGTTCGTACGCATTTTTAAATATTGTGATAGTACAATATTTATATTGTTATAAACAATGTTATTGTAATTTAGTTATTACTGGGCACTTATTTAATAATTTCGAATAACACTAGGTATATTGATATTTTTACGTTTTTCTATGCTGTTTGCATCTCGCTTGGACTGAATTCGGTCGGTAACAAGTTTCGGCGCATAGATAATAGATTCATTATCTTATATTATCTATGCTTCGGCTAAGGCTCTACATAGAATGGGTATGCTATGCCACCATTTTGCGACTCATTTATCAATGATAAAATGATAAAATAAAGGGGGAGAAATTCAAATTCACATAACATTATTAGTCGCAAAATGGCGGCGTAGCATACCTGTATCTATAGTGCCCTACTTCGGCGTGTGCTGGCTTCATATGTGATATTGTGATAACGTTTCGTTTAATACATTTTGAGGGTTGAGTGGTTCGATTCTATTGTCACTTTAATCTGTGACGTGTAGTACACGGTTAGTTCTGTCGGTTGGTCGCAGGACTTCTGGGTAGGTTTCCGAAGAACGTTTCTCAGACTCATCGTAAACATGACTGACGACTGTGTCCTACAACTGCCAAACGAAATATCTATAGTTCAATTGGTGCACATATTATGGGCCAGCCTATAAGAGCACTCACTACCAATACTGAAACATAATCGATTATACGACTGACGGAAAATGAATTTGTACAAGTATGTGTTTATTATTTAGAATTTAAGAGACTGTGGATATGAATTAAAATTAAATTATATAGGCAGTTACCTACATGTTAAATAAAACATGAGACGGAGACAACAAATGTCAGTGTAACGTCTGCTTAAAAATTAAAATATTGTAAAAACTAACGAGAGTGATCTGACACAGATAATGTTCCTAGCTAAACATTTGGTAATATGTCTATTCACTCTAATATCAAAACAAACAGCACACTATTGAAATTAATGAACAAAAATTTGCTGTCATACGTGTGTAAAACGGACACAACACATGCAAGGGCAACGTCCTCTTAAGTTTCACAAATTCGAAATATTAACTATGATAAAATAGTATCTTCTTTATAAGTAAGAAACTAAAATTAGATACAACTCCCAACTGTCAATGTCTGTATCTTAGAAATGCTCAAAGTGCGTTCACATTAAATGCAGTTTAAAAGACTGTCAAGCTAACTGTGACATTTATAAACTATTTAATATTATGATATCTCAATTACAAATTATTTTTTAACTTATCATTGTGAGTGGTGACTTATGAGATTATTGATTTGACACTGGTGAACTGTACAGTTCAATAGACGGTCAGAAACTATTCTTGAGTATTCTTGTAAATATTTTTGGTGAAAGCTATCTTGGGTTAATATTTTGATCATATTTAGATTGAGATTTTCTATTTGTAACACAACTATTCTTATACTAAAGTAGGTATCTATTTGATTTTTGCTAGGCTATATCATTTTGGTGTTTACTATGAAGGTTTATTTAGATAGTATTACATTGTCAGGAAATAACTATTATAGTATTATAAAGTAAAATGTTTAATGTATATTATATTTCTAACAATATTCTTAATATTCCATCTACACCATGGCTTAAATATACAAGGTTATTGCAATTGTACTCCCACTATATCATTTTATCACATTAAAGAGTTAAAATGGCAGCGTAAGGGGACGACCTATACTGGCTATACTATGAAATATACCAAGATATGGACTGTACCCTTACGCTGCCATTTTATTTTTGTTTGATAACAATATAGATATATTATAATATTATAGACTAGGTATGTGCAAATGTGCAATAACCTTATATATATAAGCCATAATCTACAACCTTTCTTATACTAAAATAGGTATCTAATGATATTTAGCTAGGCCATATCATTTTGGTTTGTACTTAACTATGATGATGATTGATGATGATTGTATAATTAAAAACTGTAAATAAATAACTATTATAAAGTATAGGGTATAATATATATTATATTTCTAATAATATTCCTATTCTTTTAGTTATTGTTATGTTAGTTCTCAGTTATAATTTAGAAAATGTAATTATTTCTTTTCTAGAAACAATGTTTTGCTGTTTTTTTTTGTACTGCTGCTGTAGTTATTCCGTTCCAGACTCTATTATAATTGTAAAAACACAGTAGCAGCAGCAACAACAACAACAACCACCATCACCAACACAACAAGAAATGTCTAACGAAATGCAAATAAACGAGTGCGGCTCTTGTACATTCCAATCAAAGGAGCTTGGCCATGTTCGGTATGTACATTATTTAATATAATTTAAAGTTATTATTTATATTTTAATTTTAGATTCCACATGCGCGCTCTTATGAACAAAAAGGAGCCAGAAAATCATATTCTTAATTTAACAGTGGCTGAAGCATTAACTCCGGTAAGAATAAGAAAAAATATGATCTTTTACTATTTTAGTTTAGTATAAGACCAATTAATATTTTTGCAGAACATATTTTAATTTAGTTAAGACTTTCATCAATATTTTTTCACTTAACAATTATCAATTATAATATATGTTAATGCTGTTAACTACATTAAATTGTATTTTACATCAATGAACCATGATAGGGCCA
>NC_042493.1:111942817-111980234 GCF_005508785.2 Acyrthosiphon pisum
TGATTAAGCGTAATAAGAGTTTAATCACAGAATGTACAACTGGCCCTTACTGTTACAAAAAAAAAATTTGAGTATAAATATTTTTTTTTGTTCCATGAGATCATAATTAAATATATATATTATAGTACTAATGTTTTTATTTATTGATTTTTAAGAGAATGTCGGCATACTATTTTTCTTGGATTGAAGAATCCGCAAATGCTAAACAAGAAGAAGGAACTGAAAGTGCAGGCAAAGGAGTAGAAGAGCTGTGCCTGAACAGGAAGAAGCTGATCAAGAAACTCAATACAGTGTTCAGAAAGAAGTTGATGTAGTAATGCAAATGTGGAAAAAACAACAGGAGACTTGGCCTTAGAATCATTGTTAGTCGCAATCCATAATAATAATCCTACTAACACTGGGAATACGCAAATCAAGATTTATACACCTTATTTAAAAGTTAGTAATAAATTCTATATTTATAAGCACCCGTTTTAAAATCAAAAAATTATACTCCATTAAGGTCTTTTTCTAATTAATGAATTAATTATTATTCATGAAGGTAGAATAGATGAGTACTCTATTATTTATTAAGACAAGTTCAGTGGCATGGAATATGCATGCATCTTGTACCATATAAAAGTACTAAAAAAAATATTAATATAAAAAAAAAATGTAAAAAAAAAAGTATTTATAAGTATCTAGTTTAGTTCTTACATTCTTGAGATTTAAGAAAATATTAATTAGTATGAAATGAATTCATTAATATTCATGAAGGTTGGATGAATTATATCAATTATTTATTAAGAAAATTTCAGAGGAATAACTATGCATGCATTTTTATCATAGATTTAATAACCTTAACTTAGTCAATAATCTTGGAAGGTAGCATTGAAGTACATATTAGCATACAGTAGTAATGTACTAAAAATTAAGTAAATAGTTATATAAAAACAAAAATCAAAACCAAATAAAATTTGTTTTTTAGTATGGTATAGTTCTTATTTTTTGTTATTTATTTTCAAAATATGTAGGTTAGCTTACTATACTGAATAGTATTCTCACAGTTATAATATTCGTTCATTATTTGTGAGCCTTTAGCTTTATTCTTGATATTTAAGTAAATATTTATTTGTATTAAATGAATTAATTAATATTCATCAAGGTTATATACATGAGTACTCTATTATTTATTAAGACAAGTTCAGTGGCATGGAATATGCATGCATCTTTGTCATAGATTTAATAATCTTAGTTAAATCAATAATTTTTATAGGTAAAATTAAATTATCATAGTGTACAATATAAAAGTACTAAAAAAAATATTAATATAAAAAAAAAAAATGTAAAAAAAAAAACTAGTTTAGTTCTTACATTCTTGAGATTTAAGTAAATATTAATTAGTATGAAATGAATTCATTAGTATTTATGTAGGTTAGATGAATTATATCAATTATTTATTAAGACAATTTCAGAGGAATAATTATGCATTCATTTTTGTCATAGATTTAATAACCTGAGCTTAGTCAATAATCTTGGAAGGTAGCATTGAAGTACATATTAGCATACAGTAGTAATGTACTAAAAATTAAATAAATAGTTATATAAAAACAAAAATTAAAAATCAAAACCAAATAAAATTTGTTTTTTAGTAGGTATGGTATAGTTCTTAATTTTTGTTTTTTATTTTCAAAATATGTAGGTTAGCTTAGTATACTGAATAGTATTCTCACAGTTATAATATTCGTTCATTATTTGTGAGCCTTTAGCTTTATTCTTGATATTTAAGTAAATATTTATTTGTATTAAATTAATTCATTAGTATTTATGTAGGTTAGATGAATTATATCAATTATTTATTAAAACAAGTTCAGATGAATAAATATGCATGCATTTTTATCATAGATTTATTATTATTTATTATTTATTATTTATTATTATTTATTATTTATTAACCTTACCTCAATCGATGATTGTGTACATTTAGATATAGTGATGTTACACAATTAAATGTGTAGGTAATATAAATAAAATTATAAAAATATAAAATTAAAAAAAATGAAGTTTTAGGTTGTTGCATTTATGATGTTTGTTCATTATTTGTAAGGTTTTAGGTACTTTCATGATATTTAAAATATTTATTAGTATTTATAAATTTATTTGTATTCATGAAGATTGTATACATGTTCATACTATTTTTTAATAAGACAAGTTCAGAGGCATAAAATATACATGAATCCTTGTCATAGTTGAAATTACCTTAGCTTAATCAATAGTTTTATTAGAAAACATTAAATTACATTAACGTACAGTACCAAAGTATTAAAATTTAAAAATGTTGTAATAAAAAAAAAATAATTTAAAAATCGAAATCCCCCAATAAATCTACTTTTTAGTACCTAGGTTAGTTCTTAATTTTTGTTTATTATATCCTAAATGTTAGTTTATATCAATATGTTAGTTATATCCTAAATGTTACTATTTTATAATAATATTATATTTACAATTTTGATATAAAATACTGTTATTTGTTATTAATTTGAAAATGTGTTCATTTTCATCTGAATATGCATGTCTTTGTCAAAATTTTTGTCCAAAATATATTGCAAAATATTTTTATTATTATTTTACATTTCGTATTTTATAAGTTTATTGTACCTGAATCAATTAATATTTAGAAGTTGATTTAAATAAAATAATAATAATTAGAAAATACACATTTTTTCAGTTTTTGCACTAAGAGAAAGCATAAAGCAAATTTAAAAATATATTTTAAGCAATCTAGTTTAAGAGTTGTAAGCAAATAATAATATTTGGTAGATTGTACTGTTATATTACACTTATTTATACATCTTAATCACATTTACTTAATTAAATAAATAAACATTTAACTTGTTTTTTGTTAAAAATATAATATAGGTATAATTATAAAAGAAAAATATAAAATAATTAGTATAATTAGTATTACATTTTAATTACATTAAATTTTGATTAAGTGTTTTAATACAACATAATATAAACAACTTTGTTTTTAAAATCTTGCTCATTAGCTTGAAGTTTATTTCTGTTTAGTTCTTCGTTGTTAGGAATTGGCCAAGCAGTTACAAAATAATCTATATCACCAGTCCAAGAATTAAATGTAGCTATATTAGATCTTGAATTGTTTAAAGAATCAATGTTTTCTTGTTGAGTGTCGGATATTTTTGTGACCTCTACTTTTAAATACGCTAAGTAATTGAAAATAGTTTTGAGTACAGCTGAAAAATGAAAGAGAAAATTGTGTAATCTAAATTTATATAGTTATCAAATACAAATAATATTAAAATATTAGATTTTTTTAATGTGAATTATTCATGTTTGTTTTGGTAAAAATAAAATTAAAAAAAAGAAAAACGATTGACCACGACCAACCTTGATTCAATCATCGGGTCCGCGTCATGTGTGTATAAAATGTAATTATATAATATAAAAATAATATATTTAAAAGCTTCAAGTACCCACTAGAAATATTTTTAAATTACAACAAAATTACTAAAATCGTTATTCCTGTTTTCAATATGTAATTTTGTCTAAATTTGAACTCCAAATAACTATAAAAAGAAACTGTGTATACATATTTTTAGATTTTTTGCAATCTTGTAAAAAGATACTTTTAATTTGTATTTAAATAGAGATACAAACACATCAACTTAAAAAATATTTAAATAGTATTTAAAGTACTTTTTTCAATAAGTATTTAAGAACAAATACAAATACTTAGAAAGTATTTAAACACAAATACTTATTTAAATAGGTACATTTGTTTTAAGTTTTACTTTTGTGTTCAATACTTTTACTCTGATATTTAAACTTTAAATTTGACAATTGAGATCAAACTCATTCAAACTGTACATATTATTATATAGTTAATACTTAATAGTTCATATATAATGCATGTTCCATATTTTGGTTTTTTTATTAAAAATACATTTTTTGTACCTAGGTATATTATAATTTTATAAAACAATTCATTAATATATTTTAAAATAATAGTAAATTAATTATTAAACATAAAAATGTAATTTGTTATACAAATAATGGTTAACCCATAATTATATTCTAAAATATATAAAATAGTAAATATACATCATAATAGAATATTGAAAAAAAAACATTGTACCTTCAGTATAAAATTAAAAAAACACTGTACATTTATGAATGGGAAATAAGTAATAATTACCTAATAAGTATTTATTTTTAATTAAGTACATTATCTTTGTAGTTATATTATAATTTTTTAAAACATAACATTACAAATGAAATAATACTATACATATATTTAATACACATGATAGTAAAATATTGGAAAAAAAAAACATAAACTTCATAAAATATAAAAAAAATTATGATATATTTTACATATTAACATTGTTAACAATTATTAAATTCTTTCTTTAAGCATTAAGCACCTACAACACAATAACATTTCAAAAGTCTTATCCTGAAGCCTGTTTCTTCTTGGGATTAAGATTTGAGATCCACTACTAAATAGCCTTTCTACTGGTGCTGAAGACGGGAGAGTTGTATTATATTTTGAATTTCAGATTCAACAGTTATTTACAAAAATGATTTTCTTTATATTTACGTTAAAAGTTAATTGAGCACCAAATTCGTGTTTTTTACAATATTACCTACGCTATATCTATTTTAAGAAAATTTTTTTTGTGATTAACTGTTGAATCTTAATGCATCGTTAAACAGCTATCAATTTCCTTTATAGTATGTTTTCATTGAATAGTTGGAAAAACTGGGTAAATTTAAGTATTAATCCTCCAAAGTTCAAATTTTAAAGTTTAAACACTTAAAATGTCAATTTAATATACCTCCCAAATACTAAAACAAAAATATAATATGTCATTATTACCTAAATTTAGGACAATATGATAACTGTATAAATGAAAATAAAATTTTTAGTTTTAAGTGAGGAAATTAAGTACGTTGTATTTATAAAAAATACCATTTTTGTAAATTAAAATTGAAACTGAATGCAAAAAAATGTTTATATTGTTTAACATCTATCGACTTCCTTTACAATAATATGTTTGTATTGAGTAATTTACAGTGTTAGGATTAGATAAGTATTTTTTTATCTAGATAAAGATAAAGATAAATACTTTTGAATGGTTTTAAAGTTAGGTATATTGTAGTTGGGTGCTAGGAACATAATAATAATAATAATAATGATATAAATAAAAATAATTACATTATTTATAACCATAAACATTGTTTGAGAATCTGTATAAATATTTAAAAATGCGTTTGTACAATTTCATGAATTTTTTTCAATAAAAAATGTATCTAGATGAATTAATTTATATTAGTAAAAAAATTATCGAAGATGAACATTTAGATACCTTGTAACTATTTATCTAGATAAGATAAAAAATGAACAAATAATTATCTAGATATTCATCTAGATAAATTTATCTAGATAAGTCCGAACACTGGTAATTGGTAAAACAGCGTAAATTTTAGTATAATTCCTCCAAAGTTCAAAAACCATTAAAACACTTAACATTTTAACATAATAGGTATAGCAAATACTTAAAAGATTTAAATAAAAATATAGTATGTCATTATTGCATGTAGGATATTATTATAATAACTGAATAAAAATAAAAAATTATATTTTTTATCGTTTCAAGTGAGAAACTTAAATATTATAAAAATGTATACTCTGTGTATGTTAATTAATTCTTTTAAAATTCTTTTTTTATCATCAGAATATTGTAAAGATATATTATAGTTAAAAAACCAATATTTTTTTTGTTTTAAAAATAGTACTTTTCGCCGGCTGAAATTGCTATTAATCCCACTGTGCGACGAGCGTATTACATTTCTAAGCGTAATTAAATTGTTGTTAGATGCGAAATTATAATATACTTGAATAACTTTATTTAACATGGTTTTTCTAAATATATTCAAACCGTATACATTTTTTCATAGATCATTTTTAAATGTATAATAGTTAATGATATTGACTTGAAATATTTGTATCTCACATTTTGTTATTACTTATAATCAGGGTTGGGATTTAATAGCATTTTCATATTTCTTATGAGATGCTTAAAAAATAGAAGAGTAAGCTAAAAATGTGTTTCATGATACGGAGAACTCAAATAAAAAATTTTATTTTGCTTTTTTTTGCATATTTTGTGATTTTTTAGTTTTTAGTACTTTTATTGGACTTTTTTGCATTTTTATCTGTTTTTAAACTAAAATCGATCATATTCTATGAAATTATATTTTAGTAAACGTGTTTTTAAATTATATTGTCAATCAAATTATTACGATAATTTCGTATTAGGTATTTCGTTCTAATTTTTGTTATCTGCTGATTTTGTTGGGTTTGTTTTCGATTTCTACTGCGATTATTAATCGCTGATTATCAACGAACGAGCATTGAATGCAATGTAGTCAATTAATTTTGATTTTGATCAGAGTGAATAAATTATTTCGAATCTTAAGTAACTACCTATAATAATTTGTAAGTGATTAAATAATTATTAATTAAAAAAATTTCTTTTTTTTTGAATATTTTGTTGTTTTTATTGCATATTTTTAGCGCATATTTATACAATTTTATGTGCTATAAAATCCCAACCCTGCTTATAATATATAGGTCTTACATTTTAAGACAAGGAAGTTCTTTATTACTATAAACGATTATACGAAAACTTTTAAATGACTAACGAGTACTATTTACTTGAGAACAAAATCAATGATTAAAGTTTTTTTGATGTTTTTAAAACACTAATTTTATTTGTCTTATACCTATTTTCAAATATTTTAATGAAAACGATTCAAATATAATATATATTAGCATATATTGGCATTAGTATATTTCCAATCGTATAGGTACATACGGACGGTCAACCGGAAAATTAAAACTCATTTTCACAGTTTTCTTCATTTATTCTGATCTTTTATTATTATCTTGTACTTAATTTCATATAGCAAAATGTACTTAACAGTGAACATAAGTATATTAATTTCATTATGTTAAATTTACTTTAGATATATAATTCGCACATTTTTACGTCTTTCGTCAACATTCGAACTTTAAATGCTTATAAAAAAAAAATTGTGCATTATATGGGTCTTTAATGACTGTGGATATGTAAATTAATATTTTCACATCTAATTATATTTTATTTTAATTTTTCGTAAATTCATATCTAATAATTAATATTATTAAATTGTAAATTGTAAATATATTATTTTGAAAATAATTAACTCTCTCTACCTTCAACACAAGCCATGCTTACAGAAGGTACATAATTTTAATCAATCTACTAAAATTTAATAAAAAAAAAAAAATTAAAATGTCAACTTTAAATGCACGTATAAAATATAAAATTAATAATAATGGTGTGTAACCACAATCTTCCTATAGACCAATAATAAATTTACAAAAAAATCAGATTCCACACTCACACACAGTCAAATACGATTTAAAGTACAAGCTATAATAATTATAATATTAATAAATGTATGAGTGAAATATGAATAAAAAAATATATTGGGGGTACCAACATATCCTTATTGTAAAATTAAGCTTTTAGATATGTCCTATATTTATAATGCTTAAAATAATCTAAAATAATAATAAAATCAATGACCGCTATTTAATTATGTAAAATTACCTATTGTTTTATATTTCGTAAACGACAGAGTATCAAAGTGGATAGGTACTAAGTCTTGCAGCCATTGTCCAATGGTGTATGATGATATTATTTCTAGGACTTCAGCTTAGTTCATCGACAAATCTGACGAAAAAGAGCTTCTAAACTAATGAAATAGTTTATGTATACATATTGCTCAAGTTTATATTATTATGATTTGTTATATGTACATAAGTTATGTACATGTAGGTATAATGCATTTTAGTATGCACTTTTGAAAATACTATGTACACAAATGTGTGATAAATTCTCTTTACCTGCCTTCTAAATGTTATACATTTTGTATCAAAGACATAATGTTAAAAGATATTTTTCAATATAATATAATACATTGTTTTCTATACCTAACTATTTAGATATTGTGTTGTTATTTGTGTTGATATTGTACCAGGGTACCAGGGGGAAGTTTGGTACCTATTGTGAAATATTTTCTCGATGGATATATTATTTAATTATTCACAATAAAATTAACTAATTTGGTCCTTACATAAAAATATTTCATAATATAATTTGTTCATATTTTATTAATTTTATTTTATTAATTTGTTTAATCACTAGTAAGTAACTACTATGTAACACTACCAAAACCATTTATTAAATTGTGTATTGATTTATACGTATCTATGATGGTTTTCAATTATTTCATTTCCAGTTTAACTGCTTTACATTTACAGTAGGAGTTATTCAATTCAATATTATCCAGTAGCTAGGTATCTACCTATAATTATAATGTTCAACGTTTCAAGATTGCCATGAGAAAAAAGGTCAAAACAGTATGACAGAAATTAGTGAAATCTCTACTATTAGTACTACTAATTATTTATTTTAGATTCAGTGTGTTGCAAGGACTTAAAAGAAGTTGTTTTTAATAATTATAGAGGCGATTTTGAATATCTATTTTCTTCAGCTATGATACCAATAATTAGATGTATGAAATTTTTTATTTATATTATTCCTCATGACACTAACAACATGTAGATATTGAAAATCACCTCTATACAAGTTTACCTAGTAAACTTGTCAATCAATAATAATCCATTTTCATTAATAAAATCTATCGGACAAAATTCCTTTAGTTATGTCAGGTTTTTTGGTCAAAGAGCAATTTTTTCCTATAGACTACAGCCCCCTTAAATTAACGCTTGTTGATAAATTGTATTTAATTAAAATTGTTTACGATTTTCCGGGCCAGAAAAGGGAGTCGAGTGTTGAGAATAAATCTAGAGTAGTTCTGTGTATAGTCTATTTGTTGAAATGGAAAATCATGGAACCCAAGATAATCGTGGTCAACTCGATAACGATAGCCGTTGAAAACCTAATACCCATTGTCTATACCACAAATTCACCACCGGCCAATAACAAACAAAATAATATTATAAATTATGATAAATATATAAATTATTCGTACATTGTATTTAAACAAGTTTTACTATTGTTGGTGTGAAACACTTAATTTACGGGCCACTGTGGCTCAATTGGGCAAACGCAGGCACCCTTAACGATGAACTTTTCAGTATACTTCAACTTTTTACGCTTATCCTTATTGATGAAATTTTGATATCAGTAAATTGCGAATAATAGAATTCTAACATAATATTTCATGGTATCAAATAGGTTATTTATAAGTACATTTTGTATTTGAGTAACAGTTGAATTAAAAATATGTCGAGGTAGGTATAAAATTATTTATAATTTTAATTGACTACCTAGTTTTATATGAATTTACTTGTGTAGCCAACCAGTATTTTGATTTGTGTTATAACAGTCATCTGTTTTACTTATTATGTAATGTAATACAGATTGTAAATTTTCTAAAATAATAAAAAAAAAAGGGGGTGGGGGGATGAAGCCCTTGCATGTTTGTGCTGCTGATAAAATTCTAACACCCAAAAACTTGACCTTAGTTGCATAATGGGTATTGTTGAAGTCATAAATACGTATACTTAATCAATACTTTAAATAAATAATTATGGTTATAATCAAACTTGACGTGTGCAATAGGTAAATGTTGTATTTCAGTAAGCTCACAAAGTGAAGGATAAAATTGTGTAAAAAAATTACACAGTGTAAGATTGGAGTAGCAACTTCATGAAAAAGTGACCATTTTGTGAAATATTTTTGAATTTTACGAAGCATAAAAAACTTGTTTCATTTCATGAAATGATCATCATACACTCAACTCTATCTATACAGCATTGAACATACAGCAGAACAATTTATCTGGTTTGTTTATTTTGTTTTCAGTTTATAGATAACGACATTTTATTGTTTACACAATATTGTTTGAAAGTGCAAACCCTAATTGAAATGATCATAGACTTGTTTTTTTTTTTACCATAAATAATATAATACATATATTCATTTCTAGAATCATAGTCATCACATTAGGAGGTTTACATTTTTTTTTTTTATTAATATTATAGACATTGGAAGAATAAACCAATACAGTTTTATATTAAATGTCCATATCATGAAAGTTAAAATAGAACTTATTATGTTTTGTTTAAGACTTATTAATAACAAATTATCTGCATTAATGTATGAAAGCTATAGGTGGAATATTAGCTTTTAGGCCGGAAAAACATGAAACAGCTTTAGCATAATCCCAATAATTTTCTTCTAAACACCTGTAAAAAAATAAATTAATAAATAAAATATTAAAAGCACAATAAACTTAACTAGAGGACTAAAAAAAATTTTAAGATGAGTTTGATATTATTTATATTTTATATTTTTATCAAATAGCAAATATCAGATAATTACTTACTTTTCAGCCCATTCAATATTCATTCCAGACTCTTTAGAAAAACTCTTAACCATAGTCATCTTATCGGGATTTGCGTTAGTATCCCTCATCAAATTAACAGGCACTTCAGTCGAAAATTGATTTACAGGTAAAGAAGCAGGAGTTGAAGGTGTAGGAAATGCTGTTGTTGAAGGTGATATTGTGTCGCCAATAGGAAATGAGGAATTTGACTGGTGTTGCAAGTCTGGTTGGGAATTTTCTGTTGCTGCAGGCGCCATTTGTTGGACCTGTTGAGTAGATGTGTGTATGCATCCTTGATAAGGTGATGATTGCTGTGGATTAATAGGAGCCGTCGATGAAAGCTGATAAGATGAAAATATGGATTGCTGATAAGATGGTGGTGGGCACCTGGGTATGGGAGGCTGTTGATAGGATAATGGTGATTCCATGCCAGCCATCTCTTCAGTATCTTCCATAAATATTGTTCCATTTTGGTTACTGTTGCCATTTAAATTATCTATTTTTGGTGATACTGGTTTTGATTTGAAAACATGGAACCGTTTTGAAGACTCCTAAAATGCAAAATGTTTGTAAAAGTACATATACTTAAAAATGAAGCACCAAATCACTTACTAATAATAACTCATCTGTGACTATTGTTACAAATAACATATCACTAATTATATTCCAACCACTCCCAACCGGTACTATACAGAATGTTCTGCAGAATGATCGATATATGTTTCTGTAGTTGGTTATTTTAAAATTTTCAGCAAACACACCGTTTACTACAATCTGAACCATTGCAGCCTTAAATAAAAAAATGTATAATTTTGAAAAAAAAATAATTTAAAAAAACAAGATACTAACAGTTGCCAATGGAACATCAACTATGAATGAACCAAAATCATGTTTGGTATTAGGTAACTTGTCTAAAAAGTTTATTATGTCTTCTTTGCCTTTATGTAAAAATTGACGTCTTCCATGTCTATTTTGGTCAGATTTCAAAAAATTTCTACTTTCAGGTAGATACTTTGATAAACTATTTGGAACTCTAAAATTAAATACAATTACAATTAGTTCACAAAATTTTGAATAATGGGTTTTCATATATACACTTACTTTTTAAATAGAAAACAACTGGATAACGTAAATGTGGCATTTATATGGTAAGCTTCCGATAACGTTTGTCTAGACACTTGGTTATCATATAGTATATAATATAGATTGAGAAATGATTCTACTAAAGTCATTATTGGATTTGGCAGTTCAGGATTATGGCCTTCTGGTATTGGATAACTATTACCCAAGTTAATTGGCATTTTAAACTTGGATCCAATAATCGCCGCACTATACCGAGACAACAGTTCCGCGTTATCCTGCAAACAATTAAATAGCATTACACCATTATTGCCTTACATCCTAAACATCAGCTCAACTTAATAAATATTAACAGCATTTATAACTTGAAAAGATTGTTGATCAAATAATATTTTTTTTACTTGTTTTCAAGAATTACATTTGCATATGCTTATTTTGTTATGCATATGTTTTAAGGTAATAAACTAAAATACTAAATATTTTTTTCATCCCTTATATTTAACCTAAGTTTTTTTGGATTATATGTTTTAATATATGGTAAATATATTTGTTTTAATGCTATCAAGACAGTTACAATACCTATTTATTATTATTTTTACAGCTAAACCTTTCATGCAACTAACATTAGGAACTCGGTCTTGCTTAATTTAACATATAGATACAATTGAAATACATTGAAGTTTTTCACTATTTGCCAATTAAACTACTGTTACACATATATAAAATACATGCAATTATTGTATTGTAATTATATTAAAATTGTGTATAAGGTCCATGTTTAATCAAACATCCATCAATTACGGTCTCGATGACTCAATTATTTTTCAAACTTGTTTATCATTGCAAGACTTGTGATGTAATATTGATTTCAAATTTAAACCAGGTAAGATGTACCTACTTTAGACACCATACCTTACAATACACCAAAAATAATCATATAACTGTTATGCTAGTACTATATCGGTCTTTTGGCTCCAAATCAACACTTAGCATATAAATGGAATAAGATAAAACAGATGATACTTACCAACTTGTTTAGCATAGGAAAATATTTTTGTACATTCCTAGAACATAAATAGTATGAATATATGGTAAGTGGTGTTAAATCTGAAGCATAAAAATGAGCATACCGTTTGTAACGCTCTTTGTCCTCTGTATTGCTCATAGGATTTCTGGACAAGTTCAGCTCACGAATAGTGTAACCTGAGAGACACCTTAAATCTTTTAAATCAGAAAACTGCAACAAAAATTATTTTTGAATATTGGTCTAATAAAATAAAAAAGAACATATTACTTTGTTGCCAGCAAAATCCAACACTTTCAGTTCAGGGAACAATCTACGTATCCATACAAGACCTTCATCTAAATATATGTGATTATTTTCAAGACTTAAACCATACAAGTCATGCTTGGTATGTTGAGCAACCATGTTGATTGCTACCAAAAGAACGGCTGGTTGATTCAATGGTACAAATAGTTGGTTATTGGTAAACACTAAAAACAATTACAATTTAAATTTTTTCTATCTTTCTTTTAAAACTATTATTCTTAAGGCTGTTGGTGCGTATTTTTCCAATTTTCTGAAATTCTATGAAATTCTAATTTATATTTTAGTGACTTCCTTAACTATAAAACTCTTCCACTAATCTACAGATATCCATTTAGGGGTGGGGTTGATACTGTGTATTATATCAACGAAAATTACTTGACAGGAAAAACTCTCACGCCCTGTAGAATACTCGGATTTCATTAATTTTTTTTATATTTAAAATTTTTCAGGTTGGATCAAAGGCCGAATTTTCATTTTAATATAAATAGTAGTAGAAAAAGAACAAATATCGTATATAATCCAAATTCATATTTTAGATTCTAAAATTATAATTTTGAAAATTGGGATTTGATCTGACCTGTAAAATGTTTTTTTCTTTTAAATAAAAAAAAAAAATTAGTAAAATCTGACTATTCTAAAGGGCATGAGTGTTTTTCCTGTAAGACATGATTTTGTACTAAAAACCGCACCAGCTCCTTAATATCAATTAAACTTTACATACCTGAACAAGCATGGAATTGTGACAAATCTAAACTCTTGGTGCTAGGATTGTAACGAGTCGCCATGGCTTCTATCATTTTCTCTCTCACTTCACTAGATACTGGTGTGAATGATATAGAAGTACGCATAGGCAAATATGATTTCACTATTATAAGTAACTAAGTACAAATATTCATGTTAAAATACATTTTTAAAACTCAATCACGTGCTTTTAAACTTACTTTTCGATCATCTATTTTTGTTATCTTATAACTAGTGTTGAGTAATGTTTTAGCAACTTTAAAGTCATCAACAAAAAAACTTAAATCATTATCAGAATATTGTTTCTGTAAAATAAATATTGGTTATTTTCATACATTCTAAAATAATACAAATAGCATACAAATAACATACATTGTATGGATAAAATACAACAGGTGTGATATAAGTTTGTATTATTTTAAGGACATTGTCGCAATCTTCAATATTTGGCACCTTAAAAACCATAATAAATACAATATAAACATGTACGTTACAGGGTGATCCATTTAGCGTAAGACACTCATTATTTAAAAAATTATTAACATTTTTCAATTTTTTCTTTTTGGAATATTAATATTTTATAAAATTTCAAAATGTTTTAGATCACTTATTATTTTAACCCTTATTTTTGTAGGAGGAACCACATTCAACTTTTGAAATTTAAATAACAACCTATGTTTAAAATTTCAAAAATGTTAAATCAATTTGTTTATGAATTTTCATAAAAGAATTTTAATTTTTGAATAATCCGTTGGTGAGATATAAGCCCTCAAAGTTAGGGGTTTTTTGGAGGTGCTATAGTATTTTTTGTTTGTAAACACCAGGAGTTAAACATCCTGTTCATTCGTCCAAGCTAAAAGATAACCATACCATATCTAGTAGGTACCTGTAATACATTTTTATAGCCATACTAATAGTAATATTGAACCACTACTATCCACTCATCTACAACTACTGTCTACCCGTCTACTCGTCAACACCTTTTCACAGAAAAAAAGAGATAAACCATCTATCTGCACTATCAATCGTCAACCAACTACTAAGCATAGCCCATGGTAATATCCTTATAACTAGAGCAAGGCCTTTCATGCACTAAAAAATCATCAAATATGCACTTATGCATCAAAAAATTAAAAATATGCGGATAATATGCCCTTAAAAAAATTAATTTTATTATTATTCTATATAAGTTTTAACTAGATTTATATTATTATTTATTAAATTGATTTGCAATCTGTTTTGAATGTTGGATCCCATTCTTCTTAATTATTATTCTGCACCTAATAAAACAAAAAAGGTATTTTAAAATAATTGATGAATTATTTTTAAATATTTACTTTACCTAAATTAGAATTGCACTGAATTATTAACATTTCTTTGATATTTTCAAATAGCATCTTTTGCCATATTGATAGAGTGACAAAAATTACACACGAACGTTATATGAAAATTAAACATGAAACTTTAACACACACGCGGTGAATGTTCTAGAACTAATGCGAATATAATCTACCCACTGACTGTAGGCACTTGATACTATCGTGTTTATACCACGTACCTACTATTCGTTAAAAATACAAAAATAGACATAATAAATACCTACTGACCATTATTATTTCAAGATAACGTTTATCTTTATCGTATTTATGAGTTTATAACAATTGTTGACCTTAGTTCATGAAAAATATTCACCAAAGCGCTTGATTTTTGACAAACCATCAAAATATGCACTAAAAGCTTAAAATATGCTCTTATAATCAAAAATATGCGCCTTAAACCAAAAAATATCCTAATATGCAAAAATATGCACTAAAAACTTTGAGTATTTCATCATAAACGTTATGAAATGTATTTTGTACTATCAAGCATACGATAAAGTAACCAGAAAAAATATGCAAATGCATGAAAGTCCTTGCTCTACTTATAACTAATAATGACCATTGACCGATAAGCAGAATATTGTTCGTTTCGAATATCGCTAAGTACTTACAAGACGTGGCAGCGATTACCACAGAACCATCAATTAAAAATAGAATACCATGTTATTAATATTGTTTATGTAATAAGTTCAAACTATTATATTATTTTACCTTCTTAAATTATACATTTATAATGTAGACACTTATTATTCCATAATGGTCAGTCTTAAAAATGTTTACAACTAGTAATTACTTTACTACAAAATTATTTATTATTTATAATTATTTATACTGAACTTGTGGCGCTGGACCTAACCTAATGGGGGTCTGAAAGTAAATTATTTTATGATAAGTGATATTACTTTTATATTATTCCCGTTCAATGATTGTTGATAGTTGATTTGTATGATTGACCAGAAATGTTTAATGGTAAATGTAGACCAAACACCAAAAGCTTCTCCTAGATCGTATTTTGAAATGGTCATATCTCAAAATCTATTGAATTTAAATAAGAAATTTATACGGAGAAGTTCTTAAAAAAAATAGTATTATAAGTTCTTGGTATTGATTATAGGTGTTATCATTTAAAAAATCCAAAGTCGATACATGTTTATCATATAACAAAATGTGGTAACATTTTAGAAATATTAATTACTTGTAGATTTTATTAAATTTCAACATTTCCAAAAAAAAAAAAATTTAAAAAAGTTAAAATTTTTCGAAATAATAAGGATTTTATGTTAAATGGATCACCCTGTATATAATTATTAGATATATTAAAAATTAAAACTTACAAATACTGAATACCACCCAGTTCTACTTTCTTTTAAAGCCTGTGATAAGTTTCTGAAATTACTATTACCGTAACGACTATGATTTCTTTCAGCAACAGATCTATTAAATGTTCACATTTATAGGTATATTGATAGATTTTAGAAACAGTAACAACTAACAAAAATAAGATACATACCGTTGACCATTACGATTAGGAAATTCACTATCCAGTTGATAACGGACCAAATCAGTTTTATTTTCCCAACTTTTACGAAAATAAATATCTCCACGGTTATTTGCTTTGGATGTCCCCTTTTTATTAAAACCATGACGATCTGAGTATCCACCACCTCCTCGCCTAGTGCTAGATCTTGAAGTTCGATCATCATGTGCATTACTCCGTTCACTACCTAAAATTTAGAAATCTAATATTAGCAGTGATAGGAAAGAACATGATCAGATAAACCCATTAATTTTGTGTAAACTATATATGAATTTGTAAATGTTCAAGAAATTAATTTGAGCCTTTATGGCTTGTTCATTGACGATTAATACAATAAATGTCTTAGATAAAATGTATAACTTACTTATAACTTATATTTTATATTAGGTACACATTGATAAAAACAATTTCATTGTATTTATATATATTTATTGACAAAAGTATGGTGTGAGGCATTAGGTACAATATAAGATTAAAATATGGTACTAACAGTAACAGGAATTAGATACTTAATATACAACTTAATATTATGAAAAGTGATTTATTACTATTGGAATGATTGGAGCATGCGGTGTATAGGATTTTTATGGTTATATAATGTAGTCATACTGTGTAGGAATGCTAAATTGTCCTTGATTGTGGGTATGATAAGAAAGTACTCTGAAGGAGATATCTGAAAGTATGTCAAGTGCGTCTAGCAAATCCATTAAGTAATAAGCCATAATATAATTCTGGTCAACATTGGAATGGCAGAAATAGAGTGATTGAAGATTTACAAATTTATGTAAATAAGTATAATCATGGCATGGATCAAGTAATTTGAAAACAAAAGCAGCATACAACAGACATTTATTTTGCACGCGCAAAGGATCAGTCTTCGGGGGCCTATATTTTATGAACACATTTTATCGGCATAGAGCAAAATCTTCACTTTGGAAATATTATTAGAAATAGATCTGACAAATATATAAAATAGCATAGGAAATTAAGTGACCGCTTGATGTTACATTGATAGAATCAAATTTTTAAAAGCTATTACCTGTCAGAGAATCGGTATTAAATATCTATAGATTTGTACAAAAATCACTTGCGGAAAGATACCTAGGTACCTATATTCTTGACTGTATTGTGATTAAGTATGCTAAATGTATGTAAGCAATTTTATTAATTGTATTATTGTGTGTTATTGTTTATTATTCACTACTGTCTAGTCTCTACCAATTGCAGCAATGTAATAATTTACTCTTAATTAAATTACTTTAATATTGAACTTGAACTAGTTCTTACTTCATAGGGAGTACCAAGAAATTAAGAAATTTCACAATGATAATAGTACTGCCTACTATATTTCTTTTCATCAAATAGCTTTTGCTTGGTTGAAATTATACATAATCTATTGTTCAATCAAGTGAAATTTACACAAAATAAATACATGTTTCCCAATATTAAATAATATAAAATACTAAATGAGTACTGTCAATCGACAAAGTAACAGTCACATGAAAAACACCGTACCTCTATCACCCTGTATATTTTAATGTGATCAGATTTATTTATAATCACCCAAGTGAAAATCCAGACAACTCTTCCTATCATAGCCAACAAGAAAGTATAGGTAAAACCGGAAAAAAATTAAAGAAATATGCATAACTCAAATAATTGCCATTTGAATGGTGGTTCCTACCTAAGAATTCTTCTATTTTTTTAGAAACAAAAAAAACAACAAATTTTCTTTTAAGATAGGTAAAAGTTTGTGGGACTGGAGCCCCGTCATATTAAAATTCATAAATAAGGTACAATGTACATAATAAAATAGTTCAATATACTATAGTTTATATGTACCAAAAGAGTGGCGGAATGGCAACATTGTAATTTAATGAAAACAGAAGTATATAAGTAGCAAATAACTTGGTAAATAATAAATTGACAAAATTCTTATTAGGTCGTAGACGTTTTCTGAGCACCACCCATCCACCGAAAGTAGAACACAATAAAAGCTTAGATTTGTACTATAAACTCACGTGGATTGGCGTTATAGAACATATCATTGTAGTTACTTCTTCGTGATCCATCAGCCATCGCGTTCAGTAAGTCCTACAAAATCTACAATTACGGAGATTATGCACTATAGTACTGTACGTGACTAAACATTAAACAACTAAACAACACTTGAATACTCAAACAAGCGCAGCGAACAAATAAGAGAAAACATGAATAAATGATACACTTAAGATAATATGATAATGTGAAAATAAGTTTAACGCTACAGGTGATAAAAATTAACTCCAGTGTAGCCATAATGTATGAATAATCAATTATTGTATTGTCTTCGAATTTACATTTTCATTTCAATTGTAATTTTCGTAACGAAATAATATTACTAACTTAGTACATAAGGTCAATGCTTATTTTTATAAAGAACGATCTAAGCCTTAGATTCTAATGTACCTATATCTTAAATCTTTCTTCGTTCTTATCTTTCTGTTTCTAATATTATAAAACAGCTAGCGTGTGAACTCAAATGGAACGGAGAACGCCGGTTATAGTGAACCCCCTTGGAGCGACAAATTAATCGTCGCTCCGCTTTTACAGCCCGCCGATCAAACGGTCGATTTCCTTAGCGGTCGGTTATCTCGCTTTTTACATAATTTTTCGCCTTTTCGACCTTTATTCATCACCGTCACTTCTCTATTCTCGTAGTTTGTTTGTTTTCAAAGCCGCCGATGTGCGGTTTGTACGCGAAAACGGTCCATAGCCTTCGGAATCGGAATCGCAATCGACGCCAGCCGCCGGTCGTTATTATTGCTTTTTCATTGATCAATTTATAAAAAATATCTTTACCATGTAATCAAGTTTCTTATCTGCAGTTATTCTACCGCAGTTGTTTGCTCTACGTAGTGCACGAAATAAAGGAAAATAAATCCAGCATAATATTATATAATATTATTTATATACTATGGTCATTTTTAGGATCAATGCCTCAATATTTTATCACTGAAAAAAAATAAGAAAAACTAATTATTTTCTAATAATATGTAATAACCATATGTGATATCTTTAAAATGTATACTATGTACCAGGGAGTGAATCCAGAAATGTTTTACTGGGGGAGAGGGCTCAAAATTATCTTTATACTTACGACTAAGCTGCCTAACATAATACGTAAAAGCTTAAGGTAACAAAAAGTATGTTGGGCACCAGGAATATATCAAATAAAAATCGGAACAATAATATTACATACATATTGTACATAAATACATAATACAATCCTATTTTTAGTGATTTGGTGTGGTGGTGGTTGGGGGGAGGCTTGCGCCCCCTTAACTCCCCCTTGTAATCGGGCCTGCCATGTACATAATTTAAAGATCATTTATATCAGCCTGTGGGCTGTGGTGATCGATTCCCTTTTTAAATCAGCCTATGACACTCACAAAGAATGTGGCTTTCTATTGGTGAACAATTTTCGAAATCAGTTCAGTAGTTACAGAGATTACTTTCGACAACGGTAGTCAGTAACTAATCACTCCTCTTTATATAATAGTATATAGATTATTATACAGTAAAACTTCTGTTAACGGTCACCTCTATGTAACGGTCAATTTTTTTGGTTCCGTCGAATGTTATCCTAATGTTGTCCTACCTCTGTAGAACGGGCACCTCTAAATAGCGGTCATTATTTACAGTCCCTTTGGTAACCGTTATATGGAAGTTCTACAGTATTATGTACCTATATGTTATTTAAATTATTACGAATTAAAATTGGATTTTTTTTAAAAATGTTCATGATTTTGTTTTATTACCGGAATTATTGTTTTATAAATATATACCTAAAATCATACAATAATGAATGAATACCTACATATTATATTTGCTTGTATGTATATAGCTTGTATTTTTCGTAAATTATTTCGTATGTTGTGTGTATGATATTGTTTTATTACAATAGTGACCAGGAGGTGTATATTTATTAATGTTCATAAAATTTGGTTTTCGGAAAATACTATTTTTTTCTTTTCACTTTTAGCCGCTCGACGTCGGGTCTGCAATCTACCGCACATGTGGGTAACTTGAAAGTTAATCGATTTTGACTTGTAATCACTGACTTGCAAAACACTCCAGAACGGTTTTCGAATTAACGCTTTTTGCATACTTTTTTATAGCTGTATGATTTGTATAACGTTACACAATATCGATTTAATTGTTTTATGATTTGCGTAATTAGATTTTTAATATAATTTCCCTTTTTTTCAATTTAGAATACCTTAACGATTTTACATTTCTAAGATTTAAATTTTGACCAACAAGACTTTCTCTAGTCATATGAACTTAGTCAAACGCCCCTTTAATATATATTCAAAGGCAAAAATCAGGAAATCCTTATTGCAAAAAGGTCAGCAGATTTCCACAAAAAGGTAGGAGACACTAGTAGGTACCTAAACTTTGCGGAAAATTAAAAAATTTAGTGTGGAAGCAGGACCCGATTGAGGCGATTTTTAAAGGTAGATTCCAGTATTTCACAAACTATGGAGGAAAGTACAATAGATCGATAGACCATAGACTTTGACACTTTCTTCGGCTTAGGTATGGGAATGGTATAAAAACATATTCAGAAATATGAGCCACAGAGCATTAAGAATATAGAGAAGTAGGTATTACCAGAGGCTAAAGTATAAATAATATCAATATAAAACATTCAATATATAAATAAAAATTAAATTATTACATTAACAACAATATTCAGTCTGTTATTACTTATAACCCACTTAATCATTGTCAAATAGACAATCAACAAGGAGTTAAATCTGTATTTAATGTAACAGAAAATTGTCATTAGTGACAAAAAAGATATATTAAAATAAACCCAATTAAAAATTACCTTACATATTATATTAAAGATAACTTGAGTAATCAAGTCACACAGAAAAAAAAAAAATAAAAAAAATACATAAAAAAAATAAAAAAATGGGACAACCATTACTTGGTAGTTGTTAATAACATCAAAAATTAATTTTTGTCTTTTTTTTTTATTAATAATGAATAGACAAAATAATAAATCTGCTGTGAAATTTAATTTTAAAACTATATAAACTTGATTACTAATTTAATTCTTACTCTGTTATTTGTATTTTTACAAAATATGTCTGTACAATTTAAAATATATTTTGAATAGATTTAAAAATCTATTAAAGATTTACTTTAAAAATATAAACTATTTTGTGATCAAATCACATTTTAGTTGTCGTTCGTTAGGAATACATGATATTATATCAACAAAAAATCAAAATAATATAGCACCTATTGTTTGAAAAATTATTCATAATATTAAATAATTTTCAATTCTATAGTTCAATTATGTAACAGGTAAAGCTGAGCCGGATCTAGAACCTAATTTGATTCTGAAAATAAAAAAGTTATAGATACACAAACAGTAAATTAAATATGTTTTATCTCATACAACATACTATTATAAAGTTACACAATCCAGATTTTAAATAGGGAATAATTAGGTATCTAAAAATATGATCAAACTTGAAGTATTTTAACATTTAGTAAAAGAAATACAGCCTTTTTAGCCTTAGAAACTAATTAAAAATATGTACCATAGTGAAACTACCTAATAAGTGTCAATCCAGAGACCTACAAACAATTTCAACTATTGAGAAGAATGGAAAAACAATTTAATTTGCATTGATAAAGGCTTCACATGTATTTATATCATTTTATGATACAGTGAGAAATTTAACCAAAAATGAATGTATACTGGTAGGTATAGTAAGTTGTATTGATTTTCTACAAAAAAAAATAATAATTAAAAAAAAAAAATGGAAATATATAAATGTTGTGCTAAAACATGATTCATACTATAATCACTGAATTTGAGTACCATAAAAATCTATATTTATATAGATCTATAAGGAGATCTGCTGCCGGATTTGGAATGCGAATTGGATGCAGATGTATTTCTTGAACAAGCTGGTGAATTAGAAACTTAACGACTATCAGATTTTGTTCGGGCTGTTAATCTTGATGCTGACTTAGATTTACTACGTGATTGTGAGCGCCTTTTGGTACCAGATGCTGAGCGAGACCTAGATCGGCTATTAGATCTTGAATGACGTTGTGAAGGCAAATAACTTTCTGAATGAGATCGATTGCCAGAATGTGAATGGATTTGAGATCGAGATTTACTACCAGAATGTGATCTAGATCTTGAACGACTGCGTGAAACACTTTTAGGCTTTGATCTATACCTACATGAACCAGACCGAGATCTTGATGGACTTCTGGTTTTACGGCTACCGGAACGTGAACGAGACTCAGAGCTAAAAATTAATTGTTGTGGTGATGTAGAAAATCATAATAACATAATAGGTATGTGATTTTTACAAATTATATCAATATAATATATCATGTAACAAACTTAAAGCACTTACCTTGAACGTGATCTAGTGTTCTTTGAACTACTGAAAAAATATATTTAAATATTAGGTATAACAAATATGTTAAAGCTTTAATAATCTATAATTATAAGAAAGTATTATACTAACTGTCCACAAATTAGTTTTTTTACTTCACCGCCGCTACTATCATCCTCACTAGTAGATATAGTTGCTCTGGAAACAACTCTAAGTTTCTGTTTGGATGATAACATGGGTCCCTTTTTATTACTTGTAGACTAAACACAAAATATTTTAGCTATTAAACTGTTTTGTTTATGTACAAAATTAAATAAAAAACTTACTGAACGTCCTTTCTTTGATGAAATTTTATCGGTTGCACCAGATCCTTTTGATGCAACACTATCTCTCCTCTGTTTAGATCCTCCAAATTTTTTCTTTTCTTTATCACCGCCAGTAACACCACTGAATTAAAATAATAAATAATACAATTATAATGAACATATTTTTTAATATGAATCCAAAAACTACTAGATGTTTACTTTATTTAGTTCTGTACTTGGCAACAATATAAAATTAGTACTTTTTAAAGTAAATATATAGTAGTATTTGAGTTTTATTTAATTCTGACGTAGTGTATGCTTAAATTCATAACTTAATAGTTTATTTGGAGATAGACAGAACAAAATAATATAATATAATCATTAACCATTCATAAATAATTAATGGAATAAAAACTAATGCATTAAATGTATTACCTTTTTCTCGATTTGTTAGACTTTGAAGGCCTACAATTTTTATTGCCACCTGGACATGGTTCAGATGCAACGCTTCCACCAGTATTTGAACCATAGTTTTCAAGACGTTTCCCTTTAACCTTAGGTTTTTCTAAAACAGGGTCAAACACTATTGCATTCTTTGTTTTTTCTCTATATTCTTGGCGTTTTAACAACATTTCTTTTCTTTGTTCTTCTTGTTTTTGTAATTCTTTAGTCTGCTCTTCAATCTGTTGGACACGCAATGATTCTCGTTCCTCTTCCTGTTTACGCCGCATTTCACGCATATCATTATCCATCTTACGTGCTCGTGCTACATGGTATTGGGATTGAGACAGTAAATCTTGACACTGTTTAGCTTCAATAACAGCCAAACCAACATCATATTGTTTATGACCACCACGAACAGATAAATATTGGAAATATCTGAAAAACAATACATATTAATAAATAATAATACAATACTTCATGATAATATTTATTAAACCAGTAAATTTACTTATGTGATAATCCAAGTTCATGTACAGCTTTCAGTATATCTTTCAATATTGATTTTTCATCTTTGAGTATTTGATTTGCTAGTTTTTGTAGGACAAAAGCAATATTGTACATTATAACTGCATCGTGAGGAGCAACCCTTTGAGCCTAACACCAAATAAAAAATGTATGTGACTGCATTAGTTTATAATAATATAATAAACAATTATGGTTACCCACTTTTGAAAACACTGCTTTTGCTTCTTTAAACTTTCCTGCTCTAAAGTATGCTTGCCCAAGATATTGAAGTACTTCAACATTATCATGTTTAAAAAACTTCTTTATACAATTTTTATACTATAACATAATATTACATAAATATGAAGTCACGCTTAATATTTGAATTTTAGTCTTAATAATTCCAACATACTATTTGAATAGCACTAATATACATTTTTTGTTCCATGTGTATATGTGCAATATTTAACCAGACGTCACAAAAATCAGTAGTAGCCTCTCTTACTTGATCAAATATATCTCTTGCCTCATTTATATAATTTCTATGTGCCATCACACAACCTTAATAAACAAATTTAAAATAAAATTTATTTTTGGAAGAATTATAAGCCAGTATATCCTTACCATTCAGTATTTAGTATAAAATCTATAAAGAAAAATCTCCTTAAAGAAATGTATATATTCAAAAATTGATTTTAGTTTAATTTGGCAATACATTTATAGACAAGAACAAATTTAAAATTATATTTTTTGACTTTTTTTAATAAAATACTGCATGCTCAAAGTGGCATGTCCATAGTTTTCAATTTGGATGGGTGATTTTTATAACTAATAATATATTTATACAAATTGTGGTGGTTATACCAAAGACACATCATGGGATTTACCGGATAATGGCGGAGGGGAGATATAACCCCTAACCTCCCGACCATAGGGTACGCTGTTGCAAGTTTGTCAGATTTTTTTATTACAAATTTATATTTGTAAATGTAATATTAATATTTAATATTAGTCCCTAGCCAAAAAATTCCATATTATAGAAGGTAGTCGCAATAACTCATAAGTACCAATATTTTTGTGTAATCATAGCCCAAATAAAACTCAATAAGATCCTAGTAACTAACATATTTACACATATAATCACTAACCAATTCCATTAGCTGCCCAAATGTTGCTTGGATCATTTTTTAATACTTTAGTAAAAAAATGTAATGCCAAATCTTGATGTCGTTTTTCCTGGTTCTTATTTCTAGATGGTTGGTGTAGAGTTTGCAACCAAATATTTCCCAGAGCAATTAACGAATATGAATCATTTAATGTTGATGGGTTCTGAAGACAATCAAAATTATAATATTTAGATTATAATGTACAAGCTTTATTTTGACTTACCTTCAGCACACGTTCAAATTTTTTTTGCCCAGGACCCCATTCTTTTTTGGTTAAATGCAAGTTTCCAAGTAGTAACCAGGCATCAGCATGATCATTGTCTACACGCAATGCTTCTTTAAACCAATCAGAAGCTTCATAAATTTGGTTACGATCTCTAGCTATACAACCCAAACGTAAATAACCTGTAAGTTTATAGACTATAATAACAATCATACCATAAAAGTAAATCAAATAGTTTGTATACAATCAATATAATTAGGATGCTCCTTGAGAATGTCTTTGTAAAATTGTTCTGCCTTCTGAAACTGGTATTGCACTTCAAAAATCCTTGCCAAATTGTAAGTAGTTGTAACAGTAATAGAGTTATAATACTGTGGATCAGCTTCAGCCATTTTCTTTGACACACTCAAAGATTCTTCAAGATTAGAACGAGCTTCATCCATATTTTTAAGTCTTTAATTATAAATAGTTAATTACATTTTTATGTTTATAATATGTTTAGATTTGACATAAATTTATACCCATAATTTAATGCAGCCACATTGTTCAGTATTTCAGGCGGAATGTAATTATTAACACTGTTGCGCATTAAAATCATAGCTTTACCATATGCAGATAATGATGCTTGTAAATCTGATTGCTGTAATATTTGAGCTAATTCTATCCAAGCTTCTACATCATCTGGGACAAGTTCTGTTACCTAACGTTATTAAATAGAAATTAATTTTTAACATTTAATTTTTTTATTTTTAAATTACATACTTTTTTTAAATGACTTTTTGCAATATCTTGTTTCTGTTGATTTTTTGAATCAGCATACAATGAAGCAAGACTTTTCAGTGATTCATAATTTTCTGGATGAGCTTTAAGCACTTTTTCAAAGCACTGAGCCGCCTAAATTAATTTAAAAAACAAAATGCATTCAAATATATATTGATGTAAATAAAAAATGTTATGAATAAGTATTACATTTTCCTTATCGCCTACATGAATATACATTTGACCAAGGCCATAAAGAGGGAGTACAAATGTAACCGGTGTAAACTGGACTGCTTGATAATAATATTGAAATGCTTGGTCATAATTATTCTAAAAATTGTATCATTAAAATTATATAACAGCATTACCAAAAAAATAAACAATATTACCTGCGCATGAAAATTTCTAGCTATTTGATAACAACTTTCAGCTCTCATAACTTCATTCTCTGTGTTTTCTAAGGCAGTTCTAGCGAAAAATTCACACTTTTTATAATCTTTTTTAAAGAAAAAGTGGTTAGACAAATGATTTAACACCATTGGGTTGAATGAATCAATATTATATGCTTTGGACAGCAGATTTACACCTAATTTAATGTCACCAGGATTTTCACCATTCAACTTCATGATGGCAAGACCCACTAATGCACTAACACACTTGGAGTCTAACTGCATGGCACGTTCAAATGCTAACTGTGCTTTTTCTGTGTTTCCTAGTTTCAAAAAACAATGTGCCATACCCACTCGAACGTCAACAGGACATTGAGGGTTAGAGCACAATACTTTTTTATAATAGAATAGAGCTCTTTTGTAGTCCTTTTTGTTGAATGCAATAAAAGCTTTGCCTAATTGAGCTAGTATATTATTAGGTGATTGATTCAATACAAATTTGAACTGAGCATCTGCTTGTTCAATTTTATTACCTTCTAATAAGCAAAAAAAAGCACGACCCAACAAATGATCCTATACAATTAGAAAACATTCAATTACATTTTGAAAACATTAAAATACAAGATACAAATTATAACCACATTCTTACCGTATCGTACATAATAATTTTATCTGCTGTTGTATAAAATTTTGTGGCCATGGTAAAAAGTGCACAGCGTTTATCTTTATTTCTTTCTCGATTAGCTATTTGTACATAGTGTGCTCCTAACATGTCTAGAGCTCTCATTTGATCTTTATCGCTATCCTTATATTCAAAATTGGCATTTCTAAGCGATGAATCCAACAATGTAACCAAAGCATCTGAATTGCCTCTTTTGTAATACTCCAACTAAAATTTGTAATAAGAAAAAAATTATTCAATATTCATGTTCAAATCAGTTAAGTTATTAAGCAATACATACAGCTAAATTGACCCATATATGTAGATTTGAATTTTCAGACTTTAAAATACTAAGTACTTCATTGTACTCTGGCAATTTATCGACTTGTATTTCAATAACCTAAAAAAAATAAATTTGAATTTTGAATTAGAATTATTCAACATTTTATAGGCAAATAAACAATTTTTTCTTTTACAATTTATACAGTTATTTTATTACTTAACAATTCTTTATTTTTATATAATTATATATATTAATAAAACATAATAATTTTTAATAACATTTTATAATTTTTGGAAACCATACATTTATCTCTAAGAATATTAAAGGTCCCCACACACTACAGCGGTGGTGGTTAATTGTGTCCAGATGGATTTTACCCCTTTCTGTAAAATAACACATAACAATTATAACATGGAAGTTTTATGTAGGTTTCTTGTCCCATATCAAAACGATCCAAGTACCAGAAACCAATCATTCATCAATCAATATTTCAATAATTTTGATCAGTTAGGATTTAGCATTTTTATGATACCAACTGGCAACTGCATGTTACAGGTAATATTGATGGAATATTAATTGTTATATTTTACCTACTATATTGTATTACAAGCAAAAAAAATAATGGAAATGGAAATGGACATTTCTGTAAACTGATAAATAAGTACAAAGTGTTCTTAGTGTCTTACTCTCAGGTAATAATTTATTTATAAATTAATATTATCAAAACCATGATAATTTTCAACAGGCTTTTTGCAAGACGGTTTCCTAACTTTTCCCAATTTAATTATCGATGCACTTGTATGGACCATTAAAAAACAAACAAATATAAACGCTATGAATCTGATAAATTTTGCAACACAAAGTGTAATTCTAGAAATTCATATACCTACTAAAATAAAACATATTAGTATTATAATATAATTTTCATTTGTAACAAATGTGCGAGTTATAAAATGTTGTTAATAACTGTTTCTTAGAGATATTATTATAACATTACTATGGTACTTTAACCAAAATAATGTTATAATAATATTTCTAAGAAACAATTATTAAAAAAAATTTATAACTCACATATTTATTACAAATGAAAATTATATTATAATACAAATATGTTTTATATTTTAATAAATTGTTTTTTTTTTACCATATTGAATTAAGATATTAAGTGTTTTTTTTTTTTTAATTTTAAATATGACAACCAATAATATTTATTATATAATCCACTAAAAAGTAAATTATAGCACAGAACTATAGAACCAAATTCATAAAATTTAAAATTATATTTGGATTTGTATAACTGAGCAATACATAAAGTCTTAGGTAATAATATTACATACCTCGTCTGAGTCCTTTAGCGGTATTTCGATTGGGTTGACCATCTTGAAACGATAGATCGTGTTCTAAGCAAGAAAAAAAAAACAATTAAAGTAACAACAATTTAAATTAATGTAACTTAATCATTGTACGCTCAATTTAAGCAAAAACATACAAAAATACCTATTGTCTATAATAAATTGGTTTCCGAAAGACTGATAGCATAAAAATTAAGAAACTATAAACACCTCAAAAATCAACTGGGGGACATTGGCAAATCTGTGGTCATTACCAACTTTACAATAGTGACAGAACAATAAATAAATAAACAATAGCAATAGATGGGCATAGATAATGTTATACACTATCTACAACCATGGTTTTAATCGTAGGAGTAGTATTTGCTATTTATCCAACGGGGTATAACCTAAGAAGTTTTAAACTTAAACATTTAAAAATTTGAATTTGAATTTGAATTTTTTTAAATGAGTAAATAATATGAATAGATAAATTTTATATAAATTGATTTTTAATGATATATAAAAAATGATAATTTATTGGTTTGGCTTAAAGTTTGGCTGTTTATTATAGATCTGTATATATTGAAAACTTGACCATTGATGTATGACATATGTATTTAAGGTTAAATGTCAATTTTAATTTTAAGGCATGTTTTAATATTAATATTACACTTATGCATTAGCTTTTGTTTCACTAAAAATATGAAAAAAAAATATCTTAATATTATTCCTAGGTACAGAAATATTCTATTTGTTCTTATGTAAATATTTTAAATATTTATTTACCTGTACAAATTATTTACCTATTCATGGTAATATTGTACACATTTGTATAAATTATTGTTAAATATAAAATAGTGCTGGATCGCATGAATAATTAATGTAATTAATGTAATGAATCATTATTACATAAAATAATGGTCCCTTAGACATAATATTTTAGTGACCAATGATTTTTGGTATTTTTAACCTGTAGTCGGTCGTATGATGAGTATTATCTTTTCTAACATAAATATGTGTTTGGGCTGCATACACGTTTTTGTTCCTGACTGATTTTTCGTAACGTTTTCTTTGTCATAAATACTTAATAACAAAACTTATTTATGATTCATAGATTTTTCTTGTAAAGGAAAAATATCGAGTAGCGTTTACCATTTGATATATCTGTATATAAATAACAACTAGAATGCTGTAATATTTTATAGTTTTTTTTTCTCTTCTATAATTTTTACAAATTGTAATTATGTATATTATGTATGTTATTGAATTTATAAATTACTAATTTTGTAGTTGCCGATTTGTGTTAGTTAATTAAATAAATCCATAGACACGACCAACGGCGGGTTAAGTGTATTTTAAAACCATAGTGTTATTTTCTAATACTATGTATGTACTATGAGTTTGTATGCCTTTTAAAAAGTGTCTTGTGGCAGAATACTTTGTAGAGATACAAATTTAATCTTTTTGAATGAGAACTGCCCCTTTTTATCATGATTTATTAAAAATGTTGATGTAGGTATCTCGTTTAAAATTTAAACATGTGACTTACATTTTATTTTATGATAAAATATTTTTGATGTTTATAGATTTTAATTAAATTGAGATTAAAAATTTATCATGGAAGACTACCAAGTAAAATTGAAAGAATTTATCGAAAACAAAAAAAATGTGGAATTTATTTTATTTGTACATGTGTGATATTTTGTGTTTAAGACGAATAAATCTTTAAAATAATTTTTTGTTAAACAGCGCGTCTTGGCCATTTCAATATAAAATAAAAATTCAAATACATCTCTTTTTAAGATGAGCTGGGCCCAATGACGTCACGCGTTTAATTCAATTGCTCATAACTTATTGCATAATGAATTGAAATATCTTAATAAATATCCTTTGATACCTATTACTAATGAGGAGTACTGACAAATACATAGGCATACAGTACATTTAATTATAATAATACTTACGTACAAAACAAAATATGGTAAATGACAATCTAACACGTACCTAAGTAGACACGAAAACACTTATACTCGTCGAAACGGGTGAAGTGGACGCGTACGTGAATTTGACTTCGATCGCAAATGGCAGCACAGACTTGGTCACCGACCGTCGTCGCGACAAACGCGCACGTGCAACTTCGTACAGCACAGAAATACAGAATGATGGCAAAAACTTTTTGTCGTACAAACAAGAGCGTGGAAACTGCACTTAAATGAAGAGCTCGACAGTTGGCAGATAAAACAAAACAATGCGAAAAAACTTTTTGGATAATAAAAAGACCGCCTAAGTAAAACAACGTCACCGTCGGATGTTGTTCGTTGCAAGAGACATAAGAAAGCGCATCAACTATGACTCAGACACCGGCTAATCATACGACACTGGCGTAGCACTACAGGCTAGCCAACATTGACCGGCCGCATATAACCTTCGTTTTGGCACCTATGTTCAACTACGCTTGGTCAAATTTAAAATATACATCGCTTGCAAATTGTTAAATCGAATTTGAATGTTATGCGCGTATTTAGAATTAATCTACATATGCGTATTCATCATCAAATATGTTTCTAATTTAGGTTCACACGAAGTATAGTACTGATATTTTATAAAAAACAAGATTTCTGTAATTATTGATTAAGAATAATTATTACAATAGACAGTGCAATTAATAGTATAATACCACCTATGGATTATAATTTTAAATTAATTTCATTGTGTTATATATTATATAGTGTATTACTCCATTAATAAAATGTTTAAGTTGATTGAATGTGAAAGTAATGTTTATAGCTCATATTTTTTTTTTAAGCAAGACATTTTTAGATGGATTATTGAGTATAGCAATGAAACCTATACAAATTTGTGCATGCATAATAAATCAGCATTTAATATAAATGTTCAACATTTGTCGTAGGTAAGTAAACTTTGTATTTACTAAATAGTAAGTTAAAAATGTATTTTTACCAATGACCTTATTTATTTAATTATGAACGTCTAAGCATTTATGTATCTATAAGACTATAACTGAATGCATGTATCTTCATTTTAATGTTCAAAACTAAAATAAATATTTTTAACAGCTGTTGAATTGTATTTGTAAAATATTTTTAAAACTTAGTTTAAAGATAAATGGTTTAATATTTAAATATCTATTTACCTTAATTATTTGTGATAAAATGCCTAAATAGGTATTGCGAAATGTCCAACTCTTTAAATCAAATATTTTATTACTCAAGTATTAGGTAGGTACATAACGTGAATTATGTTTAAAGAACTTTTTTTTAAATACAATAATATGAAGATAATTGTCAGTTGTTATTACCACTTATTATATGAAATTATGAAATATTACAATTCATATAATCTGAGTTATCAAACTATATTATATTTTAGCTGGTTCAAATACTATTGGGAAAGTGTAATACATTCTTATTATCTATTATAATTATTTTTATAATTTTAAATTCTGAACAGGGGAATGAATGTATTCATTTTACATTCATGTGTTGTTGTTTTTTGGTTTGTTGTTGTAATTAAAAAAAAAATATTCATGTTGATGTATAAGTTTTACATATAACTTCTATACATTTTATTACATAACTTTATAATAATATTATATCTTCAAAAATAATACAATTCTATGGTTCTATTTACAAATAATACTAATTTTAATGAATAAATAATCTAATATTATATTAAAAACAGTATAAACATACCTATGGTTTTAGATTATAGGTGCCATTAAATAGTATTATTTTTAAAGACATAATATTATTATAAAGTTAGGGAATAGGGATTGATATACAAAAAAAAAATAGATATAATTAGTGCTATTCTACTTAAAAATTCTGAAAAAGTCCTTACAATAATAATAATAATTACGGAATTACCCGTATTGAAAAATTTTTGTAGCACTTTTAATTACACTTAATTACATTTTAAACCATTTTTTTTAATTATAAACAAATATTGTGTAAGTAGTACAAATTAAAATAATAGACAAACAAAATGGTCACCCAAAAAACCGATTGCCAAACTGTAGAAAATATGCAACCACTACCGCTACGGTTGTCTTAAAACTTTATTACATATTTTTGTTTATTTTTATATACTATTTTAGCGGATCACATATATATATGTAAATGGGATACCGTTAAATCAGTGGCGATGAAGTGTTTGAAAAATACTGACATCGTACATCAAGCCTCTCCCGCCCACCATCCAATGACCAATTGCTGTTTTTTTGCAGGTTTTTACTAGAGTGTGTACAATTCTGAATTTCGGTGGCTAGAAACAATATAATGAATAATGATAGATTCTTTGAGAAGTAGTTTGTAAACTTATTTAATGCATTGACATTTGTATTAGTTTTGTATGAATATAAAAAACAAATTCATTTTAATTTTATATTTTTGATCATAGGAAAATATAAAAATACCCAGATGAGACACTCTTTGATTTAAAAAATTAATGAGAACTACCTATCACTTCTTATAGCATGCATAACAACAATCTTAAATTTTATAAGATAGGTACCTAAATTTTACTTCATTTAAAATCACACAGATTTTACATGGTGACGTGGACGCTTTGTTTTCGAGATGGAATCAAATAACCTACCTTTATTTTATTAAAAAACTTTGTCCAGTACTTTATTGTCATTAGATAATATCAAATTAAAGTTTGTGTAATACTACTGTGTATACAACTAACCTGTATATTATAAAACAGAAAATTATTTTTTTTTCAGTTTTGAATTTGACAAATTTTGTCTTAAGCAATGAGTATAGGTACCACCATAATATCTATTTGTGATGTGGTTCCACGTATAAAAATGGAACATGGAATATACATTTTTTCCATCATCTGAGATAAATGCTGTGTGCCGTGTGAGATAATATAAACAATTATGATACAGATGAAATCTTTTAGGGAAGATACTGTTTATTAATGTCACCATTACGGCACGAAATTGAAGTATTTTTAAATCTAAAATTATTTTGAATTAAACATTAGATTAGGTTAGGTAAATAAATATTTGTTGGTAATAATTTACCATGACATGAGTGCATTTCGTATAATATACATAGTATGTGCGTACAACTTTTATAGTCGATATTTCTGAGTATCCTTCCTCTATTCAATAATTCAAGTTATTTGAGTTATGTAGTTTCATCAATAAAGGTCAATATGAATACATATTTTCAATTTTCTTGTACATTTATAATTTGTTATATTTGAATATACAAGGGGTAAGTAAGGTGGTTTTTGTGGGGTGGGGCTTACTCCCAGATATATATTGGATGATAAGTCATACAAAAAAGTTGCCTACAATGACGCATAAAATTAGCTAAAAATAAGTATTCCGAACGACTGTTTCTGAAATTTGGTAAATGCTTAGTTTAAGACGTGTTGTACTATTTATGGGATATCCTAACCTGGCCATACCAACTTCTTATTTTCAAATAAGAACCAACCTTTTTTACCGTCAATTATTAAGACGACGTCTATTTTTTGAATATTTTAAATTTTTATGTGTATGCATGTATGTATGTGTATACATATGTTATCGATTTTTACTTCTATAATTTCATAGGACCACTTATCACGTCTCTACCTGTATATGATATACGTCACGCTGTTACATTATGTCGGTTGATTACCGATTATTGTTTAATATGAATAACAACTTAATTAAATCCTCAGGCGTACGAGACTGATGCGTTTATAATAATGGAACGGAAGCTGGAAGTGGTAAACGAGCCACCGTGCCCCCAGGTAGTACGAATTCGGCGACATAATATAGGTGACACAGGTGACGGCCACGTCAGCGTGCAGCGATCAAACCATATTGGTGTTGGAGACGCCCATGGCCAGGGCTATGGGCCACCAGAATGGGTGCAAAGGGGATCGCCTTACACGCCCTTAACAAAAGATATGTAAGTATACCTAAGAGACGTTGTACCTACATACGTTGTCTCCGAGTAACTCTGACGCATACCTGATATACCAAAATGTACGTCCATCAGTTCCAATTTCGTGTTATTGGCTCTAATATTAGAGTGAATTGACCTGTTATCAAACATAAATGTATAAGAACGTTATCTGTGTCCTCTTGTTGGTACTCGTTTTCTTACGATAATTTTATTTTTAAGTGAATTATGTGTATCTATATGTATACAATATTAATATTTAAAAATTCAAATAAATGACTATAAATGAATGAGTTGATTTTTTTAAGAACATGTACCTAAATACGTGTTCCTTTTAAACACATATATTATAATTGTTGAAGAACAGTGATCGTCACTTCTTTGTGGTGTCATCTAGATATAAGCTAATGGCCATCATACAAATAATATAACTTATAAATAATAGTCGCTGCTGGGTGCAATTTACTACATAAAAATGTATATACCTGCAACGTAGGGACTAATGGTGTTTTAAAATGTTTTCCCTTCGTTAGGAGTATTTGAGTTTGTAAAATATTTCAAAAGGTGACTAAGAAAAAATAAAGAAGCATATATTTCAACACGACGAATCAATCTAATTTTAATATTCGTTTTGAATTACAACAAAATAAGAAAATTGATCCATGAGAAATCGAGTGAATAATACCTATCCAATGTCGTAAAAATGAACTCCAAAAGCCCATAAACATTTTTGTTTAAGGTAGAAATACTTATAAGAAATCTCGTATTATTTTTCAAATTGTAATTTTAACATTTTTATGAATTATTAACTCAAAATAATTAGCATATTTTTGTGATTTTAACCAATTTTATCAAAATTCAAACTTCATAAAAATTATTGTGAATTAACACTCAACTTTTTTTTTTAATTACCACTAAGAAAAATGTACGAGGAACCTTGTATTAATTTTTAATGTAATTTTACAAAGTGGAAATTGTTATATAGATATTAATTTAAAAAAGGTAATACACATCGAAAATGTATTCATATTAGGTATATGATATCTCCATAGCTCAAAATGAGTCAAATCATTTTGAAAATGTTATACTGTATAGAAAACGTCATATAAACATTCAGGTAACATTTCATGTACATAAAGTAAATTTTTCTCATAGTTACACCAAAAACCAAAATCGATTTCGTCGAAAACCGATTTCGCGTAAAAATTCCCGTTTCCCAGCAATAAATAAAAGTGGAAATTCAGCTGTCGCGGTCCTGGGCAATTTCCATTTGAATTCAAATGATTTTTTCCCGCCACTGTCTCAAGTAACCTTGTTGACCACAGGGCAATCGAACGCTGAATCAGTGCGGCCGCCTATGACGGGAGGGACGCGTGGGGACGACGCGGTGACGGCAACAGGTTTGCCGGTACCTACCGAGCTCCCGCTCCGATCAGCTTCGTAGGATACGCACACGTGACCGCATTCCTCCGTCAGTATTTCACCCTCTTGACCCTTACGGCATTCAACTATTGTCGTTTTTCGACCAGTTCGTTGTTCGGACAAGTGCGATATTTTGAATATTTAATGTCCGTGCCACTGTTTTGACACTTATCACTAATGCGTATTTTTTTTTAAATAAGCCAACGCAGCTCTACTGTCGCTGACGACCACGTTATTTCATACCCTTACTCCAGTGTGTGAATCAGGTCCCGAAGGTAACATCCACACGGGCACGCGACACACGTAGTAAACACGGATACCACGATCGGCCACAACTTACTGAGGTAGGTCGATTGATATATCATATTCATTTATCGCCAGGCATTTCGCTATTCTACAAGCTGACGTGTATTTCATGGGTTTCTAGACTATGTCGACTGAGAGTGCATCAGCAGCGGCAGCGGCAGCAAACTCTAATAATGATTTTGAAGTCACTCAGCCACCCGGCCATACCATTTCGGCACTGGAGTTCAGTCCGGCCACGATGCGGCAAACCTATCTCATATCGGGTGGTTGGGACAATATCGTAAGACGAACATAAAAACGTAAAACGATGTAGTGAGTTGATATTATTTTCTGTTCATCTTAGGTACATTGTTGGGAAATCGGACAGAGAGGCCAAACCGTGCGATGTCCATGCCAATTCTGGACGTCTGCTGGAGCGGTGACGGTACAAAGGTTTTCATGGCGTCTTGTAACAAACATGTGAATTCCTGGGATTTAACTAGTAATCAAACAATGCAAGTGGCAACTCACGATGCACCCGTGAGCAATTGTCATTAGATCGAAACACCTTCTTACAATTGCATCATGACGAGCTCGTGGGATAAAACATTAAAGGTGCGTAGTTATATAATAGAGTTGTTTTCTATTAGTTATTAAATTGTTCGATAAATAATTTACCATCTTATTATGTTTATTCAGTATAAATATAAAATGTTATACTTCAAGTATTGTATTATTTTTATTTCCTTTTTATTTTAT
>NC_042493.1:111980779-111986359 GCF_005508785.2 Acyrthosiphon pisum
CATCTAAATTTCATAACAGTTGTGAATTATGTAACTTTATAAGTCAATTAAATGTTATTTCAAAAAGTATTTTTTTTTTTTTTTAAGTAATTGAGTAAAGGGCAATTTTCAAAACACCATAAAATTTGATGCCAAAAAACAAAACTTCAAAATATTATTTCGACTTGAAATTTACTTTATACCTACATATATTTTATTTTTTAATAATTCATTTATGTTTTACCTAATGAACATAATTAATAGAACCGCATATAGAACCGCAGTACCACACTCACACATACTTATTATTAATAAATTAATCAATAATAATTTTATTTTGTGATAGTTTCAACATTTAATTGCAGAATGCGGGTATCCTGTTGACAGTCGGCGAATACGACGCTGATACGTAGACCGGGTAGACACGTAGTTAACCCGAAACGTTTATTAGTTATTACTAAGAACATTTAAAATATGAACATGAAATATCTAATAATTTAAGAATGAAAAATATATTTAGATATATTTATAAATTATAAATTATAATGTTTAAATTTACTATTTTGTAATCAGAATATATAAAATACCTAATTAACATTAATTATAATTTATAATATAAATATTTAAAAATTAAATTTTATCTAGATGTTTTAATTATTTATCTTAGATAATAGCTTAGATAACATATTTCCCATTTATCTGTATAAGATAAAAGATAAAAATATACCTATCTAGATAATTTATCTAGATAAAACACAACACTGGTGGTAAGTTTATAACATCAAATTTTACCAAAATATAAATAATTGATTTACTAGGTAGGTACTTAATAATTACAGACCTATACTCAATAATTAAGTTTGTCGTTTATTTACAACTGTATTTTTTAACCATAATTTTACTATAGTCTGTTTCAAAACACTAGATACTCGATAGCAGCGTGGCCCGTGGATAATTATCGCCAGGGTTTCGAAAATTTTTTCATATAAAAGCGTGCCAAATTTAAAAAAAATACCACATACAAGCACAGATAATGTTCTTACCATCAAATTTCATAATAGGTCGATAATAAGCTGTAAAAAAAAACGGAATGTTTAAATTATTAAATAATATAATACTAAGTTTTAAAATTACCGTTGTTTTTTTATAATATTGGGAAGCAATGAAATGCATATAACTTAGTCCACGGGTCGCGCTGCTATAGAGTATCTAGTGTTGTGAAACAGACTATAGTACTGTCCACAGTTAATTGTTTTATTGTTTAGGAATATCCTATGGTGGTTTTCGGTACGGCATCAAGGGATTTCGTTGTTTATAATTTAAAAGAAACTCCGTCATTGTTGGGTACTATTGTATCTCCAAGTGCACACCAACATCGTTGCATTGCAATAGTTAGGGATAAAGTTACAAAATATCCTACTGGTTAGTAATTTTATAAAAACAAATATGCAAGTGTAGAAATATACGGGTTTTCATTTTAGGTTTTGGTTATGGGGATGTCTCAGGACATATCGGTATTTTTTTAAACATTAATAAACAGCAAGGTCGAAGAGAATATTTTTCATTTAAATGCCATCGTATCCGGGGAGTACATGCCACGCAAGTCATTTATGCCGTATGCATTTGTGAGCATAAACTATTTTATATTTCTATGTAACTTACTTACTTATTATCTTAACAGGTGAATGATATCAAGGTTCATCCAGTCCATGGTACTCTAGCATCTGTGGGGTGTGATGGCACATATGCATTTTGGGATAAGGAAACACGTACAAGATTAATGGTTTCCAATATATTGGACCAACCCATCACAAAATGTTGTTTTAATAGCACTGGTCAGATATTTGCTTACAGCTCTGGATATGACTGGTCAAAGGTTATTATATTAATTACTAAGGTTTAAGGTTACCACTTACTAAAGTATTAGGTATTTAATACTTATTGACAACCATGATACATTTTAAGAAACCAAATAGATAAGACATACCAGATGATTCATTTAACATCCCTTTATTACTCATTTTTCAAAAAGTGAAAACGATGAGAATAATATTTTTGAGAGTATAACATGTCGATTTGTCTAAATATTGTCTCAAAACAATTTAAACATAATTTATAAATGTAAAACATTTTTTTTGTTAAAGTCTAATAAGAATAAAATATAAAATAAATAGGTATGTCATACCCTCTATAATTTTTGTAATAACTCATTTTACCCTAAGATCGCTCAAAAACATAATAAAAATTCATTTTTGGTGACAGCGTTTTATCTATGTTGCGTGTGTGTCTGAGAGAGACAACAAATATTGCGCTGACATCCTCTTAAGTTTTTCACTTTTTTGAAGTATGACATACAGTTTTAATTTCATCTTCGAAAGCAGAACATTAATTTGAGTGTTTCGATACATAAAAATCGAATTTAGGATGAGTTATAAATAAGTTTCGATGAACGGAGTAATGGACAAAATTTTTCGGGGTAACCGAGTACCACAACTCCATTTATCTAAACTAAAAAAAAAATATTAAATTACTCGTCCTGAATTCAATTTTTATAAATCGAAATATTTAAAATAATATTCTGCTTTGGAATATTAAATTAAAACTGTAAGTATTTTTTCATTAAAAAAAAATAATTTTTTTTTTTAAAAATATTTCTAGTTTATACTTTTTGAAATAATGATAAGATAATCACTCGATATAATCAGGGCCTTTAAGTTATTATTTTTGAAAATCTTAACCTATTTTGTAAGTAAATGTATCAACTTAAAATATTGAGTGTTGACAACCGCAGCCAAATTATGTATTAAAAAAAAAAAAAAAAACATTAAAATATAAACATTAAAAATTTTAAACATTAAAATATTTTTAATAATTAATAACTTGTGTTTTATAATTTTGTAAATCGCGATCTAGTGGAGCTATCCAAATGATACCAAATGATAAAGAAAAATGGGTTGAATAAAACCATACATTTTGTATGGTTGACAAAAAAAACTACGTCTTTAATTTAATACGTTTAATTAATAATTAACCACCTTCTTACGGAAACCCTATTTACTTCAATAGCAGCATGTTAATTAAAGTTTACATCGGTTATTTTTAATAGTTACTTCGTGTCAACAATAGTTGAAATGCGGGTGTGAACGTTAAAATAAATATACGACAAGATACCTTATTGTGTTAAGCATATTATACGTCATTCTAATATTAAAATATTTTTGGAATATCTTAATTTAATTAATCATTTGATAACTTCTTAAATTAATTAATGGTCATTTGACGTATAAAAAATTAAAAACAAAATTCAATGTTTTTGTAAATTTATTAGGATTTTTGTATCAATTTCCATTTATTAAGTTCTATAATTTAAAAAAATAATATGTACCTATTCAGTAATATTAAGTAAACCATTTAAAGTACATTATTAGTCTTCTATTTGAAGTTAGAATAAATGATTTATTTATTGATAATTGATTTTAACTTTTGATTTCAGGGCCATGAGTATTATAATGCAAGTATAAAGCCGAAGATATTCTTAAGACCATGCTTTGAGGAAATGAAACCCAAAATGGTACCTATCTTAGATTAATTGTACGTTTTTTTAAATGTGTTTATTAATTGATTACATTTTTATGTTTAATGTACATTATTGTGTTATTTTTTGAATGTATTCAGAGTACACACTCTCTAACAATAATATAGAATATAGACAATAGTGTAAAGCATGAGAAGTTGAATACCAAATATTTGTTTGCAATTTACCTTCAGAATACCAACATTTTAAACATAATTAATAAACATACCTATTGCATCAGAATAAATACAATATATTTTTTTTTTATTAATTAATTAATATTTATGGTATTACTTAAAAAAAAAACACTCTGATTTTGATTTTGTATTATAATGGGTGATTATTTTATCAAACAACACTCATTATTTCAAAGTGTAAATTTTTTTTTGAAAATATTTTTTTTTTAGTTTCAAGTCGCTTATAAAACAACGTTTTTCTTAAAAAATTATATTTTTAAATATTTTTTGTCTTTATAATTTTTAAAGTTTTTTACTTTTATGAATGAAAACATAGGTTTTTAATTTTATATTCCAAAGGGGAATATTTTTCTTAGTATTTTGATACATAAAAATCGAATTTGGGGCAATTAGTTTATGAGTTCTAAACTTTGAATATTTATAACTCATAAACTATATGGTCTAAAATTTGTAAAATGTAGAGTATCGGTAATAACTCTCAAATACCAAATATATTCGTTCGAATTTATTAAAACTATTCCAAGTGAAAAATAATAAAATATATTTTATATAATGAATTTAAACTAGTTGTATCCGATAGAGGAATATATATTACTTGAAAAATGGTTACATTCCGCATTTGATTGCATTTGGAATATTTTTTTTCGGAAATTTAATTTAATTGAATTATATTAATTTATTTTAAAAGATCTAATATCTGCAATTGAACATGTATGTAACATATGTGTAATATTTAATTAATTTCAAGAGATGGGAATCTTGAAAATATAATCATATAATTAATATATTTAATACATAATATTTTTGAATATCCACATTCTGCAAGTATAATAATCTTAATAACGTTTACTCCTTAACATATACAGATACTCATTTATAGAGTAGATATATTGAGTAACACTCCAGCACGCCTATATCTTTTCCGTTTTATAGGAAAGTGGTAATAATTCGAAATCATTATTAGTTGTATTATATTCCAAAGGTGAAAATTAGGTTATTGAAAAATCGTACGATATAGTTCGATCCCAGGGATGATAATCTTTATATACTTTAAGAATATCTTTATTTTTGAAATCCATATTTATATCTTATTTATTTTTAACAAATTTGAAAAACAAACTCAATTTCTTGAATGTCCACATATAATTAACCGAACTATTGTATCTTTGAATATTTTGATAGTTGCGATCTTAAGAAAATCAAAATAATGTAACACTATTAAAACAAACACAATAATACATAAATAGTACCATAAAATCATACTTTTGGAAATATTTAGTGTTCTAATAGAATATACTTCAACAACATTCAAAATTATTTATATATTATATTTTTTGTCATCTATTTCATTTATTAATTCTAAAAAATTGTTTTCTGAATAATGCAATAATTTCACTTTAGTTGATCGAAAAGTTATTTTAGTGTATTCTTTTTTTAAATTTAAAATTTTTCTGCGCCTTTTGGTATAAGATAGTGTATTGTAGGAATCTGAACATTTAAAAGCTTCAATAATATATTTATAACTTTCTTCATTTATTTTTTTTATTTCTTCCTTAAGTCTATTAACTAAATCTATAGGGTTAGGATTTTTCTTTGAATCCATAATTATCTCAAATTCTGTCTTACCTATATAATTTCTTTCTAGTTTATATATATTTTTCCTGACCTCTTATAAACATATATTCATTTGAAGAATCTTTACTCTTAAATAAAATATAAAAATGTTTTAATTCTTTATCAATTGGATCAATATTTTGATCAGGTAAAACTTTAACTAACTTAAACTTTAATTTTATTTTTCATGACAGCAAATTTATTATTTTTTTTTAG
>NC_042493.1:111986459-112004488 GCF_005508785.2 Acyrthosiphon pisum
AAAAATTATGACATTTTAATTTTAATATTTTAAATTGATGTAACTTTTTAAGATCACTCAGAATCGTTTTTTTGTATACAATTATGATTTTCTATCATTTAATCAAAATTTAACAGAAAGATTTTATGATTTCAGGTTTTGTACAATGGTTCAAATGCCAAAAAAATGCCTTTCAGAAATGTCCACAAATTTCCCGCTTACCTCATAACATTTCATGATTTTCGAATTGGTGTTAAATACCCAGTTTACCAACCAGAAGCTGTAATAATAGACGAACTCAACAAAATTATTGATTCTTACGATACACCAAAAAAACTGAATTCGAAATCATCTCACAAGTATCTCAGTAAGGGCTGCAGAAATGTCTGTGGCCGCTGCAGCGATGAGAAGATGGTAATATAATATGACTTAACACTTAAGAGTTCAATTCTACCTATCACTTAACGAATATTCAAAAATTCTAATAAACATATTACTTATACAGGATACCGTAAGATGCATATTTAAAATTTTATTCAACGCTTGGCCGAAAAAAAAATTATGTTGCGATCTTGTTGGTGATCAAACGAACAAATCCTATGCTCGATATACTTTTTGTAGACCAGAGAAAATATTTTAAACAAGTAAATAATTTAAATGAATCAGACTTTGATCCAAACATTTGCAAAACAATAACTGGAATTTAAGAAGTCATAAACCAGCATTTGATCCATGTAAGCAAACATTTGAGTATATATTAATTGTGTCTTAAGAAAATACAATGATCGAGTTTTTCCTATTCAATCACCGCACGTATAAAAGCGGAGGGAACCTGAAACTGAGTGGAATCTGTTGCCACATCCTACACCCAACACGAGAGTTAAGGTATATAAATATGTTATTTTATATTATGCAAATATCTGACCATCAGCAGTTTGTTACCTAACATTGTTAAAATATAGCTTGACCTAGTACCTGCCAAACATCACCCGATTTTCATAGAGAAAATGTTCGGATATCCACTGATCACCCTCACCATACTGATTTTTCCTCAGTAAATTGTACAAGAGCCGAAAATGTCATATCTCAGAAATATCATGTTGCTACACTTGCGCCTCAATATGCGTGCGAGAATTATTTGGGAGATGATGCGTCTAAACAATACAGTACACATAAATTCGTACAATATTTACACAAAATACGTTATTAGCCTAACTTAGAGTCCCAAGAAACTAATTTAAAAATACATCTCCGGAATAATCCTAAGTGATTCCAGGCCCCTTTAAATATTTTATTATATGGGATTGTCAAAATATAGCTGGTCCTAGTACGCACCAAACACCAGCCGAAATTCATACAAAATATGCTTGCCCAACCTCTGGGCCTCACCTGGAGTCCGTGTTCCAAAATTAAGCATCTAATTTGCATGGACATGAGTCCGAACAATGCATTACCGATGAATAGGTACGTATAATACATGCATTAAATTTAGAATTATAAAATTATAAATTAAGTTACAGTCTCTCTTTTGTAGGTCATAATATTTCTGATTTCATTCATATTAAGCATTTAGTAAAATTAGATTGGGAAAATATAATTTATCATATATACCTACAATATAGTTTACTTTACCGATATAATTTACTCAAGATTGGAACTAAAACAATCATAATTTTATAAAAAAATGATGATACACTTAGTATTTTTGAATTAACTGTTATTTTTCATATTGGTGGACATCGCTTGCACCAAGGCCCTTCAACCCAGTGATGCGACCGGGTATGTTTCTTTTATGTAATTGATTAAATCCTCAATCGTATATTTCCCATGTCAAGAAAGTATGATAATATGTATTGTGCATTTCGTTATTTTTTTTGACAAAGATTTTGATGATATGTACACATTTACTTGAAATATTCGTTTTATATTTCTTATATTTAAGGCCAGATTTTGGTGGACGCCACTTGCAGCCCGGCCCCTTGACCTAGTGAGGCGATCGTCCACGTCTCTTTTAGTTAGTTGATTAAATACCCAATCAAGTCTTGTGATTTACTAAGAAATTTTATTTTCCCTTTAACCTGTTAATTTAAATAAAAATAGGAAATTCAAGAGAGACTGTATCAAGTGACAAGTATTGTACATCCATAAAACATAAATGTTGTAAATTGAAAACAAAATTAATTTATCAAATAAAAAAACTGAATATAGTAAATTATCCACTTTATAATGATCATAATTTTAATAATTACATATTGAAATAATTATTAATTTTAAATTTAGATTTACTAATTGTGTAAGATGGGTAGAAAAAAATATTTCCGGGACAATCCACGTAATACAATTACATATCCCGTGGAATAGAGAGTTAATGTCTGCATTGATAATGATTTAGTCTATCAGATAACAACAACCCACCCCCCCATCAAAAAATCTACACCCACCAACCAAAAAAAAATAAAGTATAATAGTGCTAACGTATATCCAAAAATTATAAATCCTAAGAACTACTGTCCGGAAAGTAAGTATAGGATTTACCGCTGGTATGCCGTGGAATCTCGTGGTAAAGTTACGATTTGAAAGCGGCTAACTGATCTGCGGCTTATGCTCTACAGTATTACGGTGTTAAATTGCCAAATGTCGAATATACTGGAATGCTGGAAAAACCAGCCATAGGTAAATTGGCGTTGGCCGCTGAGGTTTTGTTTGGATTTTCATAATTTTGTCAACTATGGCAAGCTATAACTTTTTATTATAACTATATTTTGAATACAAAAGTTTATTTTCTAAAATGGATTACGTACATCAATGTCATAAACATCACCTTTTAAATGCATTTTATATTATTAGTTTCATATATGATTCGACAGTAGATTTTATCTCCATAAAATTTTTCTAGGTAGGCTACACACCTGTGATCCCACAACGTAGAATTTTCGAATACTGTACGTGAAATGTCTAACATACTTTTTCAAAAACCACCAAAATCAGATGAAATTTTGGATTTTGTGAACTCCTAAGGTTTCGCAAACACAGCACGAGAATTATTTGACGTATTATTTCAGAATCCCTCAAATCCAATGAAGTTAAGGATTTTGTGAGTTAGATCAGGAAAATAGATCCTCTGGTTAACGTAATCTACACAAATAACTAATTTTATCATATTTGTATATACAATTTTTTTATATAGGTGATATTCTATGACGTTCATCAGTTGAAGTTCAAAAACAATAAGTTTAGTTGTAGAAATTTGCATTGTTACAACGTAAAACAAAATAATTGGTATATTTCTGGAGAAAGCCGTACGTTTACCCCGGAACACATAATACTGAATGACATGGATTTCGTGTTCGAAAGGTTCAATTACCCAATATTTCCAACAGAAGATAAAACTGTACCTTATGCCTCTCGCCCGAAATGATTTTGCGAGGAATATAGGCAATTGTCGCCGCCACGAAGGGTAAGAAGGAAATTTCTGGTGGATGAATAATCGTCATCACAAGATCATTTGATGTGCAATGAACGAGAAGAATGTGTACAAGAACAAAATTCTGACCACGAAGATAAACCGAAAAACCTATTTGTTGTAGGTGAAGCGGTGAATGTCATAGGTCAGAATGAAGCTTATTTAGCAGCATATATATCCAGGATCAACGGTAATGATATATATGCGAAATTTCCGTTCGGTCAGAACAAGCACTATGAATACAAATATAGTGCTGAAAACACTCTTCCTTTTCAAACCCAATTTACAAAATATGGTAAATATACACCTCAGGCATACACGGGGACGATAACGGCTGTATACCGAAGAAATAAGATAAAGTTACTTGAAGATAGACTGGACAGCTATTTTAAAGGAGAAAATAATGAGCACGAAACGTAGTTTGAAAAAAATGTTTTACTAGGTTAGGCACAGTGGATTAGGGCTCATGGTGAAACCACTTTAAAAAAACGCACCACAGCTGATACCTCTAATGGTGGTCTGGAAATTTAGCTGAAAAACTCGTGAGTTCCGTGGAATGCACTTAGACCAAGCACATTTTTTCATATAATTATTTTCCTATAGGCGATTTTTTCTGATGATCGGCAGCAGAAACTAAAGAAGTTCAAGTTAACATGTTACGATTTTGATCGTTACAAAGTAAAACGTGAAAGTTGGTATCTGTCGTCGCAAGGCTGTTTGATTACCCTGATAGATAGACGTCCTGATAGACGCTTCGTGATATGGATTATGCTGTTCGAAAAGTTCAATCAACCGAAATTTCCCACGAAAAATGAAAATCCACCTTTTTCTTGCCCACGAGAAGTATACACAGTTGCCTCCACCAAAGAGGCTATGTTGGAAATATCAGGACAATGAACTGAGGTCACCACAACATTATTGTTGGTACAATGATTCAGAGGTATTAGTGCAAAATGATAATGCTGAAAACGATGGTCAACCAACTGTCTTGTTAAACTTAAGTGAAGCAGTAAATATTAAAGGTCAACGCGAATGATATTTAGCTGCATATTATATCTCAAAAAATTACGGCAATGATATTTATATGAAATTTTCATAATAATATGGTCAGCACAAACATTACGAATACAAATTATTACATTGAAGACAACCTTCCTTATCAATCACAGTATCCAAATGGTAAATATAAACCACTACCATACACGGGAAATGAATTAGTAACATACCGACGGAATAAAATTAATCTTCTCGCAGAAAGACTTCAAAGATATTTTAATGAAGAAGAAAATTGACATGGAAGATATTTATTTAAATAATTTATTAGGTAGGACGACTTAGTGGATTAGGTCTCATGGTGATAATGGTTTAGTCTATCAGATACCCCCCACATCCTCCCCACCACCACCACTAAACGAATAAACCAAAATAAAAAGAAAGCTATAAAATATGAAAGGTGGGCGAATGGGTGTCACTCTGCTGTACAGTAGGTGACAAGTAAGTCACTGTAATAGATGGTGTTAAATTTGAATTCAATGTTGTAATATTATTCTATAAGAAAAACGATTCTGAGTGAAAACGATCAGTCAGCCTATGATTTTACTAAGTATATTTGATAAGTAATTTATTTATTTACCTATTTTTACATGTTTTAAATTTCCAAGTAGGTTTGTTATTCAATTTATCTTAAGTTATTTTAACATAAAAAATATCATTTAGATTTTATTCATACCACAGCTCCTTATTAACCATATAATAAATAATGAACCATCCAAACAAGTCCAGTCTGAAGTGGAACAACTAATTACATTATATTGCACTGGTTCCTACCCTGGTTTTATGGTTTATTAAACATAGAAAAACAATTATTTAAAAGCAAAATTTTGATCTGCAGCTGTGAAAATGATATTTCAGGGCTCCAGATGACTTACACTAGAGTCCCATAGTATTTTAGATCGATTGGTAAGCGATTTGGACTTATGGTGGCCGCTAAATGATCATTTTGGTCTATATTACACACCGTAATCCTGGACCATGTACCGTTTTCTGGACAACACATTCCCTTTATCACTATTATATGTACTGTTGTTAATCCTAAAAATACATTCCCAACTAAGTAGAGAACGCAATAAAGCCAGTGATATATTTTACAGCTACTACATAACAAATTATATACCTACCTATGTTTTTGTATACTTACGTTTACTATATAGACATTATATTTTTTAGTTAATATTTTTATTTTTACAATATAATTTATTTTTAAAAAAGTTCTACAAATAAAATTTACACATTATGCCTCATTTTAAAAATCTTGTCACTTTGATATTTCGTGGCTCAAACTTTAGGGAAAATGGTTTATGAAGTCAGTGCACATGATATAAGTTGGTATTCAACTATTTTACGTGGGGCCCAAGTTTTTCAAGTTATTCGAGACACCATGAAATGTGTAATATTTATTTTAACTGGATGCGATATTGGAAATTTGGTCTATGAATGGATCCACAGAGTAACCCCATTAACAAGTATAAGAGCACCCCTGAATTTAAATCACATTTTTCATTATACTGTACTATTTGTATTTAGATCATTTTTATTGGCTCAGTTGTTGATAAATCATTTATTTTTAAACCAATGCATTCATTTCCATACAACTTTCAATGCAATCACAGGAAAACGAGGTCGAAAATTCAGTTTTTACCTAGCATCAACAGACACTGGACGTCAGTGAAAATGTTTTTGTAAGCTACAATTATCCAGAGACGCCTTTATCACCCGATCTACTCCCGCATGAACGTAAAGAAGCATACATTGACAATTCAAAATGTATTTCACCGCCCTCGAGGATAAGAAAAACAAGGTCTGTGACCAAACTGACAGTGGACAAGCAATTCCGCGATGAAATGCATTTTCGGTCATGCAGACGTCCACATGTTTACGGAGCAGAACAGTTAATAAATATTCTTGTAGTAGTATACTTCAATAAGACATAATTGTTTATATAGACATATAGACATAGGAAAATCTCACATATTCTTATTATTTTGAATAATTAATGAGGTGATGATGACAATTAAGAATTATAGCTGGCTAATCTACTGATTACTAGCTATCGTATTTTAAAAAGAAAAAAGCTACTAAAATCAATATTATATATATTTAGTATTCACTAACCTTTATTTTGTTGAGTGAAAGTAATTTTTTCATTATGTATTTATTCATCTCAGAATTTGAAACGGTATCCCTCTGCAGTGGTTCATTTTTGAACGCCGATACAAACAATGAATCTATTCATATTCAGCAGGAAGAGAAATTTATGTCTGATTTGTTGAACACCGGCGTTGACTGCAGTCTAAAATCCCGTGGAAAAGTAACTATTGAAGAGGATGTTAATTTAATGTCTCAAAAATTAGATGTCGTACATTTGAGAAAGGAATGTTGAAAAAAAATTATTACAACGAGAACTTGAAAACACAATTATATTATTTATATTTTAGATACTGAGCGGAGTGTGTTTTTTTTTACATTTTCTCTTTATTTTTGTGTCTGTCGTCAGGTTCAAAATTTAAAATTTCCAATAGTTTTAAAAATTACCAAAAAAACAACAAAAAAATTAAGGAAAAACGGAAATTTCCAGTTTTGGTGTAACTATAAAACAATTGAAATGTATACACAACAATATATCTTTTTTTTTTCACGGTGATTTTGAAAACTTCTGGGAAATTTTAACTTTTGATCCCTCAAAGTACCAACTAGATTCACTTTCCGATCAGAAAAGATACTGTTAAGAAAATCTAATCATTTTTACTGACCTAAAAGGTGATGACAGACACATAAAAAAAATTTAAAAAATTTAAAAAAAAACACACATCATTGTAAAATCAATACATTCATCGTTTCACTCAGAATCTAAAATACATTTCCAAACATGAAATTATTTGAATATCACAAGGATTATGTTTGTCGATATTCTTCGTGGAATAAAGTGCTTGTAACTAATGCTAGACATCAAAATAAAGGTAGTAACAATGCATTGATTAAAATTCATGTTAAAAAAGATACAAAATACACGCGAAAAAAAGACGTATTGGTACGTGGAGGACTGAATGCAGAAATTAAAGTAAATATAAGTATCTAAATTATGTCAATGAAAGTAGTTTAAAAGTTGAAAAAAATATAGTAACAATGTAAAAATATTTTGATTGCTTTTGAATTGTGTACAAACATTTTCAGTTGAACATTTTTAACTACAAAATAATTTAAAATTAAACATTTGATAAATTTTGTCAACATTTGAACTTTAAATACTTATAAAAAAAATTGTGACTATTTACGTATTTTTAACATTTTCAATTACCATTGTAACAATAAGATATTGACAATAGTTTTAGTTTTTTTTAGATTCTGAGTAGAACAATGAATGTATTGATTTTACATTGATAATATATAAAATCAAAAAAAATAATATATATTATATAATATAACATATAATATTAATATATGGGTTTATATTAACAATATTTAATTACAAAAACTAACATTATTTTATTATTATATTGAAGATGATTATAGTTATAAAATGTGTACATATTAATTTAAAATGATCGCCGCTATACACTAATTTTAATTAAAAGTACACATTTTATAATATCTATATGACGACTAACGCTGAAGTGTTAAACTCGTGTATAAAACGGAACAGAAATTACAACTCCGGACTATACGTTGATTTGGCACTGAGTGCTCGATTCACGTACAGAACGTGAATACGCCTTAAATGACGAATACCATAGATACATAAATACAACCTTAGAGAGATCATGGACTTATGTTGGCATTCGTTGAATCCATATCAAGTTTTTTGTGTTAAGTTATGTAAAAAATATGTACAGAATTTAGAATGATTAAGAATTATAAGTCAAGAAGTGGAATATCATAAAATGAATCTGTGTCGTTCTGGTTAATTATTAGACCCCAGCACAATAATTCTCAATGGGACCGATACATTAAAAAAGTTTTAACCAGGTAATTTTATTTTCTGTGTACAATTAATATCATAACCATAACTCAATTATGGAGTATCTTATCATAAACATGGTAATAATTATTAGGTAGAATTATTTTGTGTGAAAATATTAATAAAATATTGTGTAGGTACAGCCTTTTATAAAATACAAAATACAATATCACAGTTTGAAAATGTATTGTTTTCATAACATTTTACACTTTTTGATGATTAAATAGAAAAAAATTAAAATAAATATAATAATATTGATACTTATCTTTAAATAGTGTGTTAAGACTTAAAATTCGGGAGTTTAATTCGATACATTAAGGAGGTATTTTAGTCTAGTAATATTTAATGTATTAGGTACCTAATTATATAACCCATAGACACTCATTTACAATGATTCGAAAAAACTCATAAAAATGTTTGTATGTTTTTAAAAGTTCAAAAATAGCCAACTTGTAGAGTTATCTATTTATAATATGGAGAAAACACAGTTATAAAATTAGTTGAATTTTGAATGGATAAAAGCAATTTATATTTTCAAAAATACAGCATAATAGGTCTTGTAATATTGTTAGGTTTTCATACTTATATAACTTATATAATAAAAAATATGCTGTATTTTTTTAAATATAAAATGCTTTCATTCATTCATAATACAACCCATTACAATTTTTTTGTTCTTCGTATAATAAATGAATAACTTATAAAATGCCTGTTTTAGAATTATTTTTTTTTTATAGCATGGTAAAGGCAGCCAATGTAAGGGACATAATAATAGGTAAGTACATAATTGTCACATATTATATTAATACATTTGTGATAATCGCAAGTTAAGTTAATGGCGAATGCCATAAAGCCTGTTGGTCTAGATCGACACTGAAATTAATCATTGAAATAAATTTTATTTGTTGATTATAATATTTTAATTGGAGCAAAACAGTAAACGATAGAATTATAGATTAATATTTTTAAGTTTTTAAGCCAGGTGAAGTCTGATAATACTGGTAGAAATAATATAAAATACGCATCTTCTTTAGAATAATATAATTTTATATAACTTTTTAACGTCTCATTTACTGAATATAGAATTCACTTTATTATTATATTTTAATATTTGTGTGCACCTGATGTGTGGGTAGACACATAATATTATAGAGTATTTAATTATTTCTGTATCAACTAGGTCCAGTATAATACAAGTGTGTTTTTAAAATAAATTATAAATTATAATATCAAATAAGTCAAAATACTTACGTAAAGTTATCATTTAAGATAAGGTTTAGGCATCTATTTTAGTTTAGTTGAACAGCAGACCAGAACCAAGTATATCAAAATAGTGTATCACTATCACTTGGACTCAACAACATTGAATAACATTCACATAGAACTATTCATATCTGTGTTCTAAAAAATAAAATACTTTGTTAATAATTGCATTTTTTGTTGTAGTGCGGTCGTGTTCTTGGGTGAACTACAGCAGGTGAAAAAGAATCTTTGAAAACTTTAAGAAATTAAAAATTAGAACAGTAATTAGAAAAATATAAATAGTTATGAAAATAATATAATATTATTTAGCCAGCACAATGTTATATCACTTATTATAATGTAAAATATAAATTAATTTTTTATTTACGTTTTATAGGTATAATGTTTGTAGCCAACACACGATAATAAAAATTAATATTAAACAAGAATAGCCCTCATCTAGTGCTGACTTTAGAACTAGTAGCGGGTTAGGGAAAATAAATATTCATGGGGGTAAAATTTTGGCTGCATGTTATTTACGTCCCAAAAAAAGATATATTTTCCAGGTAGTAAATTTGACCGGTAAATTGCGTCCCGTTTTGGGGACGCAAGTCAGCCATGTAATTATTATCGATATTATCTTCTAAAATCATTAAAATCGATAGTATCGTGTCACTAAAATCAATAGTTCATAAACTGTACCGTATACATGTGTGTGAGTGCGTGCGTTACTTACTTACAATGTAGATACAATTTATCTATGATAGGTAAAATGTGATAGTATATTCTATTAATAACTTAAGTGGGTATTATTTTATGTGAAAAGATATGGGAACATGTATACATCTTGTTGGTTGTTAGATTCGATAAGATACATCAATTACGTCGATAATTTTTTTTTTTTACTCGCATTATATTTTCACATTTTAATTTTATTCAGTACGATTCATCTTATTAGACCAATAGCTGTGAAATAACCACTCATCAAATTAAAAAAAAATTAAAGAAGTTAATTTAATAAAATACGATTTTTTTTTAAGCTATGGAAAAAATGTGTAGCTCTAAATTGGTCGTGAATAATGGTTTTAAAATAATTGTTGGTTATAAGTTCGGATATCATAAAATGTTATGTAATAACAATTTTCGATGGAAGTGCACGAATAAAAGCTGTAAAAGCTATATGAAACTAGATGTTCATCAACATTTTTATATTATTACTATTGAAATTATTATTTTGAAATGTAAAACATGAATTTTTATATTATTATTATTATTATTATTACTACACTGACAAAATATAAAACATATGAATTTATAATTTTATAAGTTTGAATTTTTAAAAAAAAGCGTGAAAATTGAATATATACTCATGAAGTTGAAAAATATTCGTTCAACTTTTATAGCTAAGGATTGAAATATACTTAGTAATATCATAGGCTGACTGACCGTTATCGCTCAAAATAGTTTTTTTATACTTTTTTTTTTACATTTTTATATCGATTATATCGATATTTTTGGGACGCAATTAGGTTATAAAAAAAGGTATACTGGGACGCAAATCGGCTATGACCTTTTTGAACCTTTTTTTTTGCGGGACGCAACTCACCTACTGATAATAATTTCGGACGCAAGTAGTATGCTCCCAAAATTTTAGTTTAATTATGTTTGGGTATTGGGTGTCAATATTGCAATCGTTATTATATTATTGTAATAAATAAAATATTATGTGGAAATAATATCATACTTGACTACATGAGTATTACACTGAATGTTAATATAACGTACCTATAGCGTATAGCTATAATAATAGCCATAATAATAGCTATTATTATACGGATATAATAGGCACGTTATCTTTAATTGTTTAAACCTTAAATGTATTATATTAGATACGTAGATCGTAAAGTTGTGACCATTGTCCATATTTGTATCATTTGATATAATATAAGTATATGGTAACTGTCACCAGACAATCAGAGCACATTGATAAAAAATTAAACGAAACGTACAATATTAATTTATTACTAGGTAGGTATATATTTATTTTTTTCAATAAGAGCGCAATACAATATTTTTCATGGATACGGAAGTTCTTTGCACGGTCCACAATTTTAGGGACCGGATCGAACTTCAAATTACAACAGACGACCGAAGTCAGACCGTATCATACTTAAATTTAATCAGAGTACCAAAGTCGGACTGAATCTATTGTTACATATTATTTTTAGACCTGTAATTTAATTAAATTGGATAGACTAGACTAACTGGGACCGGACTGCTGGTTCGAACTTAAAATATTCTAGACCGTTTATGGACCGTGCATGATGGTAGTAAGGTTCGAATCAAGGTAAAAAAATAGCTAATCCTAAAAAATTCTGGGTTAAAAAAGTCCGGTAAAATACAATGAAAATTTTTCGATTTTTTTTTTTTTTTTTACATTAATATTTACAAAAATATTTTTATGTTATGTATTTATTATTTACCGCTGAAGTGATGAACGCATTACGTCTGATAATAGTAATAATTTTGTATTATGGAATATTTTGTATCAGGCATAATGATTTCAGGATCATTCTCTAAACCGACAACACATATTACTTATATACTAAGAGTCACCCACTATATAACTCAATGTCTCAAAATAAATATGTTCAAAATCAGTAACATTATCTATTGTAACCATTTCTTGAAGTACATACAAAATATATATAAATTAAAAGTTCGACAAAAATATATATCCTTGTATAATATAATATAGAGAGAATATAATATACAGTCGAATCCGCTTGATTGGGACACATCGGGCGGTGACCCATTTGTCCCCATTATCCCGACTGTCCCGATTAACAGAAGAATTTTACATATAATACATTCATTCGGGACTGTCATTAAAGTCCCCATTAAGCAGGTGTCCCCTTTAATTGGCGTCCCCTTTAACACGTTGACTGCGTACTGACGCCAATTGGCGTCATAAGTATCATTCAGCAACGCGTTTGACGCCAAATGGCGTCTAATATAGATTTAAAATAAATGGTTTAAAATTCCCTACGCGTGGCTGAATATTATTTTATAATTATTTAGCGCGGATTAAACGCATGTTTTTAAAGATGTATACATACGTCGTTATGAGCAGTTTCTTTATTTTTTTTAAAATTTATTTTGTTTTTACTTTTATCATACGCACTGGGTGAAAACAGCAAAAAGACATACGCAGTCTACGTGATTCTACTGTATAGAAAACCTACTGCTGCAGGTATTTTCTGATTTGAGATGTACATAGTTATTAGGTATTAGGTTGTATTGTGTATATACCTACCTAATATAGTATAGTATACTGGTCGGAAAAATGCGATAAAAAATTGTATCAACTAGATTCGGAATAATTTTTAAACATCAAAGAGGATAACTTTAGGCTTGTAGCAGATAGATTATATTTGCTATATAAAAAATAATTTATTTGGAGATCGATGTGAACAACTACCAAAATTTCCAACGAATATTTTAACTGTACATTCAGCATTAAATGCTATTGACTGTATTACAAACGAAAATTAATCTTTATTGTTTTTAAATAATTCTATTAAAGGTATATTAATGTTTACATGTAAGTCAAATTTAGAAGTTTTAAGTAAAATTAAAACAGTGGATGTTGATGGCACGTTTGAATATTGTACAAAATTTGTTTGCCAATTATTTAGATAGATATAATATAGATAGATTAAAATCAATAGAAGTTAACTTATTTATAATTACATATATTTTGTGTTTACCCATATCCTAGGTATTATGTTTTTATTGAAAATATTATCTCGATTCTTAAATCAATATTATAATATAAATACCTATGATAAAGTCCAAAGTGGAAAAAAAATCATTATAAGTAATGTATAGTTTATTGTATAGTTTATTCTGTAACTAATTTTACAAGCACGCGCTACTCGATATTTAACCTCTACAAGGAAACTGTATGAATCATAAATAGGTATGTTTTTGTTATTAAGAAACCACCATATCAACGAAAGCGTTATATAAAATCAATTGGATAAAATCTTCGGAAAAAAGCGTTACCTACTTACGCAAAATCGGTTAGAAAGTACTGTAATGACAAACATAGCATGCTACTGGATATTTTCCACTTCGAAGAAAATGTATGAATAATAAGCATATTATATTCATAAGTTACCATTATTTGTATAATATATAGGTGGTATACCTAGTGGGAATTAGATAAATTTTACATTGTATTCGTTTTTATATGGTAATAAACAAAGCGTTACCCGAAATCTGTTAGAAAATGAGAATATCTGTACCCAGCCCAAAAACATATATATGTTAAAAATAAAATGAAAATCCATTTTACGTTGAAATCACAAGGATCGCAATTATTTTTCACTCGTATTATGGGTGTGTATTATATTATTTTCACTATCATTTGCGGGGTACGGTATATCTCCTTCTTAGATCACATATTAATATAATCACCATATCATTTATAGGTACGATTTTAGTTTATCTCAACTAGTTATTTTGTTGTCATTTTATTAACTCAAAAGAATTTAATATTAATTCAACTATTAAGGGCTACCGTACTAATAATAAGTAATGACAATGGAAATATAATAAAAAAATATCCACACTGACAAACCGTCAGCGCACAGAATCGTTTTACGTATACAATGATATTATATCTGTTTGGCGATGGTATCAGATTTCCCTAGAGGTGGTATGCCATTCACCACTATGTTTACTGGTCAACTATCCTGAAACAAATCAGCAACTCAAAAGTTTTGCTACCTGCATCCGGTAATCAACGCAATCAAAGCGATTGTCAGATTACCACAATAGCCTATATGTACTGACTGTTTGCATTAAAAGCAGGGACAAACTTAGCGGGCACATATAACACCCCTCTCACACAAAAAATTCAAAAAAAAATTGTGATACCTAGTGATGTTGATTATTACAATTGTGGTTGAAGGGAATCCTGGGGATTCAATCCCCTATTATAAATTCTGATGTTAGTATATACTAGCCAACCGAACGTCTTAATGTCTCCTTAATACCTTTAATAATAATGTGCAAATACTGGCTAGTGTAAAAAAAGTGGCTAAAGACAAATAAAGAAAAAACAGGAATTTTGTGCAAAACTATCAGTTATAGACACATTTTGTAATTTGATACTAGATACATTCACCAAATGTTTATATGACCTTTTTCATAAAAGATGATAAGATGTACACAAAAAACGATTTTGTCAGTCTATATAATTACTAAATTAAATATCATTAAATTTTAATGATATTTTTGTGATTAAAATAATTTATTTTACTATTAGACATTAGTACAACAGAAGTTTAAATTCAATTTTGCCAAAAAAAAATACATTTAAAAACGTCATTGTGTGTATAAAATATAATATAATATTAATATAGGTACTCTATAAGTTTCAAATACCCACAAATAATATTTAAAATTACAACAAAATAACAAAAATTGTTAGTCTTATTTTTAGTATGTAATTTTGTCAAAATTTGAACTTATACCTGTAAAAAGTAACTGTGTTTATGTATATTTTAGATATTTTGGTTACAGTATGAACTATTTATGGAGATCTTTGTTTTACATTTTCGAACCTTAGCTAAAAAAATTGAACATTTTATAATTTTTTAATTACAATAATTCATAATTTTCGAGATTTTGAAAAATGAAGTTAACAGTAGAACTTTAAATACTAATAAAAAAAAATTGTGCATATGGATCTTTAATATTTATCAATTACAATTATAACAACTTATGAGGAATCTTGTATAAAGTTTTTAAGTTGTTTAACCCAACGAATAACATTGTATTAAAATGTATAGAATAAAAAACTAAAAAAATAGAAAATTGCAAATATCTATAAACTTTGAAAAACGAGTCAAATTATTTTAAAAATTTAAACATGTATAGACAATTATAAAATTGACATTAGATGGAAATTTCAAGTACCTACCTACGGTTAATAATTTTTAAATAACGACAAAATAATAAAATCGTCGAATGAGAATATGTTAATTTACGAGTGAATACCCAATGTTTAATTTCAAACGCATGTAAAAATTTTTTGATTTGTTAATTGTGGAAAAACTTAGGAGTAATCTTGTACGGAAACTTCAAATATTAGATATACATACATACATTTTTTCATGAATTTCAAACTCGAAATAATTTGCTATTATTTGTGATTTTGATGAATTTTGTCAACACTTTAACTTCAAAGTAATCTTTTCCGAATCGTAGGTACTGTAAAATAGAATCAATTTGCACATCAACTTGTTACATATAAAAATACGTGGAACGATCTCTCAATAATTATATTTGACCTACCACTACTTACCAAACTAATCTTATTACCAAAATTGAGATGATATAGAAGCGCTTTCTCCATATGATGCGCTACAAACTTGGAAAAACTAACACCCCATCATTAGCTAAAGATCTTAATTTTTAATCCCTGGTGGATAAGCGGTGTAATAATGATATTAATTTTCATTTATTAATTGTTAAATAACCTAATTCATTGTCCCGATCTCTTAGAAAATATTCCACGAAATTTAGCACTCCACACTCTCCGCTCTACAAATACCTTTTATTTCCACCTAAAAAACAAAACTATCGTCATTATCAAATTGAAATTTCATTAAAAACTGACCTTTAATTTTGATCCATCAAGTAAATGCCACCTATCAAAAATGTTTTAAGTAAACACTTATAATCTTTTGCCTATGATTAAGTAATATTTACTTATATTATGATTCATACTCATGTTCAAATGTATTTTAATTTAATATGTATTTAATTGAGATTATTACCCACATTTCTTACTTATCTAGATTTACTATATATATTATCTGTTGTTATTTACTGTACATTTTCCTCTTTACAATAAATTATTATTATTATTACTCTATGGCGTGTAGGTATATCACTGCGTGTGATGTCATCCATGTGGTTTTTGATGACATATTTTTTTTTTACCCTTCGACGAATGCGCTTAATATTTCATGTGTACATTTCGTGGTCGCCGTGGATGGCATAATATAATATTTCGTAATATAATACCTATTAGGTGTGCCCACTCAATAAAATTGTTTAATCGATCGTCCACGTTGTCGTCGTTCCAGCCCCTATAGTCTTAGTCGTCGTCGTCGTAAACATGATAGAGATAATGATAATTTGCTTTTTGTACGCCGCGAAGAGTTTCATATACGAACACCGTTGTCATTTTTGACGTTTGCCGTCGCGGCGTCCGTCCTTGGTTACCTGGCGGGCATGCATTATTGCGGCTTGATCGTGCCGTATTCTGGCACAGGTCTGTCCACGTCCGCCAGCTAACCGCCGTCATCCGTCCAATATTGAGCCGAGGTCCAGAAGAAAATCGATGAGATGGCCGACGACGTCTTACACCTGCAGTCGTACGTGAACACGGGCCGACGGATTTTTCGCGTGACCAAAGCCTGAGCGTAAGGTTTAGCGGCAGATGTATTTTTTCGTGTTCGTTTTATGTTTTTTATCGTCTTAATATTATAATATTACATAATATACACGACGATGTTTGACTAGCATAAAAAATATACGATTGCGTCTTATGATGTTATATATCAGGGGTGGCCAAACCGCGGCTCGCGTCATAGACTTTTGCAGCTCGCATCTTAACGTAACATTAGACGTAAATTAACGTAGGAGCCAAGATGTAATATATTATATATAATAATATGATTTTTTTTTTTTTTACATCTTGGCTCTTAAATTTTTATAATATATTTGGTGGCTCGCGAGTCTTCTCGCTGGCCACCCCTGTTATATATTTTTCCAGAAGTGTGTCATGCAGCGTCAAAATTCGAAACGGACCTGGTTATAAGAATAATTATTTGTATACAAATATATACATATTTTTGAGGGAATTTTCGCTATATTTTTTAAAATATAATTTAAAGTCGAGCATAGTGTGCATGCAGGGCGTAAGTGTCTAACAGAAAGTCCTGACAAATTAAATAAATTTCGTTCTAAACAATATTATTAAATTGTTTTTTTGTATATAATTTACAGACGCTATATACACGAATATAGGTAAAAGTATTTTTTTTTTTAAATTATTTTATAAAACTGAAAAAAATTAATATATTAAATCTAAAATAATTATTTATTTATGTTTAAAAATTAAATAGCCACTTTGTAATTCTGTTTTTTTTTTTGAACAATTTAAATTTTATAATTATTTATTTAAGTCATGTAGTTGGTTTTATGTAATTTTTTTAAATTTTATATTTTTTTTTTTTTAAATTCTAAAAG
>NC_042493.1:112004878-112017197 GCF_005508785.2 Acyrthosiphon pisum
GGAATTTTGATTTTATACCTGTATGAAATTTTTGACAAAATATCATTTTTAGAAAATCGACTTTCTATTTTCAATTTTAAAAGAGCTTAAAATGAAGATTTTTTTTTCTTCTAAACTCCCATGAAATAATTTCATAATATTTGTATTTATTTTGGGATCTTCTAAATTTAAATCAAAAATGTGATTTTAGACGTTTATAAATTCAACCATTTTTCCGAAATAACAATCGAAATGCAGGAAGTACCTATTATGTGTAATTTTCTAACGGTTTTAGTTGTTTTTATAATTATGCAAACAAGAATAAATTTAATTTTACGTGATTTATTGAAATGCCCGACGCAGAATTCAAGCTATTTACGGAAACACACACACATTTTTATTTAATACTCACACATAATCCTTAATCCAAGTGTGCATGTAATTTGAATTGCCTAAATATAACTCCTTAAAACTTGATACGCTGGAACATACTTCACAATAGTAATTTAGGTACTTACATTTTACAGTAGGTATCTACCTATCTACACAAAACAATAAAGAATATAAGATTCGTTAAAAACATTAGTAAAATATTAATTTATAGTTTCCCACGTACCGCAGGTTGAAAACTGCTGGTATATTGTAATGGGCATGTATTAGAATGTATAACTGAAGGTATTATAACCGCTTTTACTTATTCAAACCATACTATGCGGTTCTTCTTGTAAAAGCATTTAGCATAACAACCTATGAACACAAGACGGTGGTTTCTTCAGTACGACAACAACAACAACTTTTACGACCACACCCAAGGCACCTGCGAGTTCCGTATACTGACCAGATCAAAGGAGCTGACAGCATATATAAGGGAGACAGGAGCACAGCCTGATCAGATGTACCTGGACCAGCAAGACCGAAGTCACTTCACGCCACCAGCCATTATACATCGCTACACCGCTACTACCACGAAATCATTCTATATTACTACTATATTTTCATAATTGACTGTTCTAAATTATTAAAACACATTTTATTACTTTGAAATTAGTATTATTATTTCAAACTACATCATCGTTTGGATTCTGAAAGGGCTACACGTAACAATATACTAAAATAATAACTATTTATTTAGTAATTTAATTTTTTCGTAACGAACGAAAAACTAATGTAAATATTACATTATATATGTAAAGTTATATTAAGGAATATTTCATTACAATTTTATTTGATTAATGAGTTAAGTAAAGATATTTTCCCCCATTCTCGAGACGTTTAAAAAATGAATTAAATTCATAAGCTTAATTGAACTGCGTCATATTATTGTTTAATAATATGATTTATCCAAGAAAAAATGCACAAATATAATAGTAATTATGTAACTTAAGAGGGCTGCAGCAGGTTTTGTCAAAATAAAAACTAATGTAGATTTGACCAATCTAAACATCAGTTTTTTTTGTTATAATGTTTTTCAATATATTTAAATTCCGTATCATAAAATAAACCTTAAGGGGGCTGGAGGGGGCTCCAGTCAATGAAAAAAAAGTGACTTTCAGACCAATTAGCTAGACAAAACTGGAGGACTTTGGTTTGACAGATTTTAATTTTGAAAACGGATTATGATTGATCAACAAGTTTACTAGGGAATGATCGAAGTGATATTGAATATTCCAATTATTGTTAGTGTCATAATGTAAAAATAAAGTCACTTTTTTCATCTGCTGCATCCCCCTTAATGTAATTTAATGCAATGAAAACTCAATCTATTTCTTCCAATGTAAAAAAATAATATAACTTAGGCTAATAACCTTGTAGTTGAAATTGATATGAAATGATAAGTTGATGTCTTTAAAAATAATTAAAAATAATATTTTCTTATTAATTAAATTAAAATTTCTTTTATTACTATAATAAACATACTAAAAAGCCACATCTGGGAAAATTTCAAAAAAGCAAAAATAGCATTTAGGTAGATAAGATACTTACTTATAAAAAAAAGTCGAAAAAAGCAAAAATTAATTCGCTTATTTGGAATCGAAATGATATATATGAAACGAATTTATATATAAAAAATGTCTTTGAATAGGCAATTATTATTGTTGAAATTGTGAATTATATAATATGTTAATTTTGTACTCATCGACCGCCGTCTCTTGCTACGTGTTTTAGTCCATAGGTATTGAGTTATTCTTTGTCAGTACAGTGTTGTTTCTTGTTCTCGTAGCACACAGATGCATCGCAAAGTTGTATGGCACAAATTGCCGTTTTTTATTATTATTATATTTATTGTATTAATTCGCAGGCACAAATTGCCGTTTTTTATTATTATTATATTAATTGTATTAATTCGCAGGCACAAATTGCAGTTTTTTATTATTATTATATTTATTGTATTTTTCGCAGTCCCGAATTGCCATTTTATTGATTAGTGTAAGCCTTTTGGCATTATTGTGTGTGTATGTGTGTATGAAAATCACATTGTTAAATATTATTATTTAGACGCAGGTATGAGCTGTCCAGCAGAGTGAACCGTCGAACTGTGAGTCCTTAAAATATTATTTGTATTGGTCCTTATTGTGAATATTATTTATATAATAATATGTAATGTATTGGTTACTCACATAACATTATACATTTTCATTATTACTCTTTTTTGTATATTCTTACGAGCAACAGGACAGTTTGTTAGTTATTAAGTATTATTTTTTATACATATATTATTATATTGTTGTGTTGCTGTACATAATTATTTTATATATTATCATTTACCAGTAATACAGCAATACTACTTATTATTTACTAGAACTGTCTTATTATTCATTAGTATTAGTTTAATTCTATACACGCACACACGCACATACTCACACACTCACACACTCACAACACTCATCAGTACTTGCTCGGCAATCCCGTCCACTGCTGATGGAGCTATTTACACCGCACTCACACACACATATAATTGCCGGTCGGTCTATATAGTGTGATAATTAGGTATGCTGTATTCGCGCACGAAGTATTGAGAACTGGGCTCGCGTCTTTTATTATTATCGCTCCCGGCTCGTACTAATAGGGTTCAGGAATTAATGTCCAGTCGAGCTTAAATTTGAAATACCTATGCTATAATTATGACGACTACCATAATCTAAAGAGCATGGTGTTTTCATTACCTCCACCTCCGCAGCTGTCACTGGAGGAATCTGAGCGTTCAGTATAAGTATAACCACTAATAAATATTTATATATCAAGCAATCAGTAGCTCCACTCAGAATCTAAAATATCCACACTGACGAACCGTCAGCGCTCATAATCGCTTCTCATATACAATGATATTATATCATTGAATTCAAATTTAATACCATCCATTATATAGTGATCCACTTGTTACCTACTGTGCTGCAGAGCAACATCCATTTCACTACCCATTTTTATTTAGTTTTTATTCTATAAATATTAATAAAAAGACGTCGTAGGGTCAAAAGACTTGAAAATTTGGTACGAGGTTCAAATTAGTTATTTTAATAGCGTTCTAAAAATATTAAAGATATATGTACATAGGCACGAGTTTCTAATAAATACTATTCAATATCACAGAAATGTGCAAACAATTATTTTTATAGTTAAGGATTTAAAATATGTATAGTAAATATTGTAACAAACAAGTTTAAAAGCACAGTATTTTTTATAGACATTTTGAGTTCAATATAGTAGGAATTAGTCTGATATATCGTTATAATTCAAAAAAAATATTCGTGGAAATTTAGACCTTTTACGTATATTATTAATCTCACTATAAGCAATGACAATTTCAAAATAATAAAATTAGGTCTATGTTATTATCTATTTATAATTTATATTATCACCATTCACGCTGTCCTTTGGTAATATATAGTATTGACTAAAAAGTGAATAACAATAATATAATATTTGTATTATATATTATAAAAAGATCTTCAGTTTTGTCATGCATTTATTTTACTTGACCTATCGCGGGGGGGGGGAGTATTTTAAATTAATTAATTGCAGTTTTAACAAAACATTTAATTGTCACAATATATTTCTTACCAGAAGCAATATCATGCTGAGGAGACTGTGAATTAGAACCAATAATAAATAAATAAATAAATATTTCATTAAAATTAAAATTAAAATAAATAAATAATATTAAAAGTAATTAGTATTTCATTTATAGATACGGAACATAGTTTCCTTAAGTACAATTACACACCCCAAGAAATAGCTGCTTGCGAAGAAAAACTATTTGACATGGACAATGTGATAAAATTAGCAGATGGTAGACAGTTGACTTGACTCTGAGGGGAGCGGCTAGTAATATTTCTGTTGCAGACTCTCAAGGGTACCAGCGTTGCCATTGCAAGACTGGTCACAAAAATAAACGTTGTTCCTGTCGTGGAGCTGAAAAGTTGCATGACAGTAAATGTCATGGCAGTACAACTTGTAAAAATAAATAAATAATAATACTAATGCACTTTTCTATTTTTAAAAATATCTAGGTACATACTTTTTCAAATTGTAGTATTTGAGACTCACGTGCATATTATCTGATCTAGAACATTAATTACCTGTGTATTAGGCAATTAACGTGATTTTCCGGTTTATAACGATAATTACCTATATATATTTGATCAATAACGTTAGTAACCGGCGAATAACGTTAATTTCCATATAACGTCATTTACCGTAACGTCATATACAAAATTAAAATCAGACAATCCAAACAATTTTTAATTTAACACCGCCTATTGGTCTAAAACGGATGAAAAATACGTTTTCTGCGATTCCCTTAAATCGTGTTTTCGATTATAATAGAACGACATGTTCGAATGTGCCGAATGTATATGAAGTTGCCTATAAAATGTCCCTTACAATTTATAATCAAATTTATATTTTATAATTTGTTTGTACGTTAATATTATTATTGCAAAGTAGATAATAAAATAAAATGTTTATAATTTATTTATAAATGTCAAACATGAAAATACCATTAATTTTATTGAAATTATAAAACAAACATTCACTATTTATGCATAATATTATTTCATATTGTAATAACTAAAGGGTGGAGTTTAAAGATTTAATATATATTATTATTAAGTTCAAAGTGAAAATAATTTATATTTCGTAGTACTAGTATATAGCTATGTTAATATTTTAATGAAGTCAATTTTTCTTAGTCAAAACTCATAATACGAAAAATGGTTCAAAAATTTAAAAATGCATTAAAATGTCAGAAATTCCCTCAAAAAAAAATTCTAGTTACAACATGTAGAACTTGAAACACATGTGTAGCTTAGAAAGCATCGTAAAAGACATTCCAAAAAAAAAAAAATGCAAATGCATTGAAATCCGACGCCTATACTAATAATATATATACCTATGTTTAATTTTATTTAGAGTGTTATGAATCGTTCTCATAATAAATGTAATCAGATTTAAGAAATCTACATTCAATAAAATTACGTTTTTACATAAAAATCCACGCCATATAGTTATCACTGGGATTTACCTTTGACAACGCCTTTTTAGTTTTTGGCTGTGACTGTGTGCGTATAGTTTTAATATAGTTGTACGGCGGATTTAAGGAGCCTCGCGATGATCAGATTTTTCATCAAAAACAACTGAATCTAATTCCAACAAATTGTAGAAACGCCTACACAGATTTCCATTCTGAACGAATATTTTAATTGGTACCTGTCCGGAAAGGAATAAAATGTACAAGAGAATGACTGAATGACCGAGCCACGTTTTTATTTTCGTCCTTAAAATTGTGATTCATGTGGTTTACCTAAATATTTCAAAAAGGTGGGCAATTGGGTATCGCTCTGCTGTACAGTAGATTACAACTTACAAGTGGATCACTGTAATGAGTACTCTTAAATTTGAATTCAATGATATAATATTATCATTGCATACGAAAAACGATTATGAGCGAAGACGGTCAGTCAGCCGTATTTTATATAACTAAGTATATTTGATGATATTATTATTGTGAATAAAGTAATTTATAAATAACCTATTTACGTGGAACCTTTTTTTAAATTTTCAATCCTTAGCTATAAAAGTTGAACATTTTTAACTACAAAATCAATTTTAAATTTGATACATTTTGTCGAAATTCGAACTTTAAATAATTATAAAAAAGAAGTGTGTATATGTATTTTTAATATTTTTTAAACGATATTGTAACAATATATCAGGAGCCTTGTATTAAAATTTAAAGCTATGTTACCCAACGAATAAAATGTTTTTTTTCTATAATTAATGTCAATAACATTAACTACTTTTACTCAAATAATTTACAAGACTGTAAAAGCTGACTATTACAGAACAAATACAAATTAAATTGTATACGAATTATAAATGTATAATATTATTGTAATCCGTAATACAAAATGTTTAGATTAAGAATAGGATTTATACTTATGTCAATTAATTTTCAATATTCACTCACAAGTGCATAACAGTAGTTAAAATTATATAAAATATTCAATTTTTATAGCTAAGGATTGAAAATTAAACAAGGTTCCATGTAAATAGGTTATATATAAATCACTTTATTCCCAATATTAATATCATCAAATATACTTAGTTATATATCATACGGCTAACTAACCGTCTTTGATCATAACCGTTTTACGTATGCAATGATAATATTATATCATTGAATTCAAATTTAAGAGTACTCATTACAGTGGTCCACTTATACTTATTAAATCATATATTTTACACCGTAACATATGGTGGAACTTTAAGATACTCAACTGTTTTCTTTGTCTTAATATCAGTGTAATTCAAAGTAAAAAAACATAATATTCTCAATCTGTATTTTATTTGTTGTGATCAAAATTAAAATAGAAAATACATAAACTAAAAAAGACTATTAAAGTATTTGGTTTTAAATACATGAACAGTCGTACAGAATTTTTCAAAAATATCTAAAATACGTATTTGTGTATATTTTAAAAGGTATTCATATACTTTTATTCAATTACTTTACAACACTGCCACACTTCTAGTCTACTATTTAGGTACTAAATATATACTGAGCAAACGTTATCGATAATGATCAAACCCAGGTTAAGACATTTTGAGGCCCAGGGGCCAAAGTTTGAAATAAGGCCCCTGTACGGAAAAAAAAAATATTAATGTATATAATGTGTTCCGGGATGAAGCGACCAGCTGACGTCGTATAAAAGTATACCAAAAATTATGAAGTAATACCCTTTAATGATTGGGTCTAACTTTTTTAATTTTTTAAGTTGTGGCCAATTAATTTTTTTTTATCAAAACCATACATATAACGCATTTGTTTATGTATCTTCAAAAGTTTTCAACGTTTTGATGTAATTTTTTATATTTTAAAGCTATTTAATTGTCGTATCAACACTCCGATATACGCGATTGAACTAGAAATGCTCTAATTATTTTAATTAAATTAAAAAAGTAGAAAAATTTGGCGAAAATTAGCATTTATTAAAGGAAAACGTGTATTATTCCAAATAATATTACTTGGTATGGGTTTTTTGTTTTTTGTATTATTCTACTGAATTATACTGAATAATACCTAGAATACCTTGAAAGTTTGGTTTTCATAATATATTTCTGTTAATCGTCACAATCTTAGTTTTTCTAGGATTGAGTCGGTTAATTGGTCGCCAATCATTTGATTTTATACTATTCTGTATATTTTAGTTGTCATAATACAAAAAAACAAAAACTCATAGTTAATAATAAATTATTTGGTATAATGCACAATTTCCTTTTAAAAATACTTTTTTCTCTTTTTTAAATTGTAATTTAAAGTGGTGCATTTATACATGAAGCGCCCTGGGACAGCATTTAGTGGTTCAAAAATCAAAATAGTTGGCCAATATTCTAATTTTCACAGAGCTCTTTTAAAATTAACTATTACTTACATAATAAATATCAAAATAATAATTTGTATTCGTATACAGACTTAAATGGCCTGCACGAGACCTATTGTTTTTATCAAAAACATGCTATAGAGGAAAAACTCTCAAGCCTCGTAGAAATATCTAATGTCGATATTTTTTATTTTTTTTGAAACGAGAAACATTTCTTCCAGTGTGCATTAAAAAAAAAAAAAACCAGAAAATCAAATGGGATAAGTTTCAGTTTTGGCAGCAATTATCTTGTGATACGAGGGGTATAAATCAAAATGATGATGTTTTGCACTTTTTCTAAGTAAATTGTATTGGGATTTTGATAATGATGCAGAAATAATTAAAGAGAGAGCTTCATCTGTACTCAATGCCGTAGGTTCATTTTTTAATTGCTGATTTTTCCACGTTTCACGAATTTTTTTTCCTCTTGTCGGAGTAGTATGAGTGATTTCTTTGACTAATTTTGCAGCATCTTCAATTCCATGTCTTCTTAACGCTAATGTTGTGGTTTGGATCAGTTCACTTAAACAAGATGCATTATACAAATTTTGACACTTTCGTCTTTTTGATCGGTCACTAGAGAGGTCAAACGATAAAACCGGGCGACCGCGTGATTTGTCAACTTTGTTATTACTCAAATCATTTTTGTCATTCCTGGTGTAGGTGTTGTCATATACAGAATCAGGAAAGATTATAACTGTTTTAAGCCAATCTACATTTTCTTTCATAAATCTATAATTTTGTCTGCAGCAAGTGTTCCATTTAATAAAATATCTATAATTATTTAAAATTATGATATAAATTATAATTGTTTATATATATATATATATATATATATATATTATGTGTATATTTTGTATATGTATATATTCATATTGTATGAATACCAAACTCTAAAAGCATTATAAGAAATTACCTGTTAAAGAACGACGAATTTAAACATTTGGTGATATTCGCGATTTTATTTTGCAGTTCATCATCCCTTGGATCAATTTTTAAAATATTTAAAACATAATTTAATACATTTTTTTTTTTCGTTTAAACAATGAATTGTATTGTTATTAACAATGTATTCATGGATTTCATGACGTGTAATTTGTGGAATTGAAGCCATTATAATATAAAAAAAACTGTGTGAATGCAATTATATAAATATTGCTTATAATTAAGACTGTCAAACTTTAAGTGCTCGCTACAAAATAACGAGCAAATATGAGCAACTAACGATGATAGTTTTGTAATCAGTAGATTGTGAATTAACTGGTGGTGTAAATATTGTCGTGTAACTAGATGAAAAAAATAATTATATTTGGATGTTTATAAAAGCTAATAGGTTTATAATCGTATTATTTGTAACATTGTACATTTCAATGACCACATGCGGATAAATAACAATCGTAACTTCATAATTGGTTCATTAAATACTATCTTAATAACTTATCTAACATAGATAAATCGATAAAAACATCAATTTTATTTTATTTCAATTATTGTAAACAGTTAAACTATATGATGATTATTGACAAAATATCATAGTTTTTAAGAAAAAAAACTATATTTGTCTACTTTTATATTATTTTATGAGTATATCTAATAATATTTTGCAATAAGTTTTACATATTTATACGCCTTGGGTAGTATACAAAACAATTTTATTATTTTTATTTGAGTAGTTTCAAATTCAAAATATCAAATATTGGCCAACTATTTTGATTTTTGAACCACTGTGCGCCCCCCCCCCCAAAAAAAAAAAAAAATTGTCTGTAAACAGCTCAAAACAAGTAAAAATATTTTGAATTTATAAAATAAACATATGATAATAAATCGGATGTATCTATGGTTATTCGTTTAGGACAAATAAATAGCTTTAAAATAATAATACAAAAATAAATTTTTTTAAAAACAAACTTGTCTAAAAAAACATTTAAAATAAAATATATTAAAAAAACAAAAAATTAATGAAAAATTTGTTGATGAACAATTTAACAGTGTGTGGTGCTCTTACACTTGACATATACTCCCAGTCACTATCTTATATACAGGATTGAACAAAGAAGTGTATGCGAGACTTAGCTCGGCTTTAAATGTTTTGTATGATGCACCACCCACTTTTAAATTTTTCATTAATTTTTTTGTTTTTTAATATATTTTTTTATAAATATGTTTTTTTAGAAAAGTTTGCAGTTTTTAAAAAAAAATTTTTTTTTTTTTTCCCGTTTTTTTTTATGATGCGACAACACATTCCCCTTTAAACACAATGGCGACTCTAAATGAAGCTCAAACTAAAAGAATATAATTATTAAGTATCCAAGTGAGTGGTTCACAGTAGTAGTTGCTGATCCCGTCCAATGATAATGGATCGTTCAGCGACGTCGATAATATTCGTGCAATAATAATTATAATAACTGTGTGTTCGCGACGGCAACAGCGACGGTGCGTACAAGATAAACAAATAGTTATGCGACCAGATATACTGCGTGCGATGATTAAAATATTTACAGTCTTAGCTGTACCACTGCAGAATCCGTGTAGGAGGGATGCCGGGGACTTAATACTAATAATAATAATAATAATAATAATAAAAATATTAAAATCATGAAATATAATCTAAATAAAATTCCAATTAAAGGAAATATTTTAATTATCGATCATGGACACAATATTTCTGGAAACGGAAAGCCTTATGCTTCTGAAATACTAGAATCACCAACATGGCTTGACATTTGTAAAATAGCTAATGATTTAATAAATACATCCAGTACTTATTTTTTCAAATATCTCCATGATATTGTGTTGTTCAAGATTAGGAAATATTAAAATATGTTGTCTTGGCATGGGAGGTACAGATTTGGATCACAAAATGCTTAGAATATAATTATATTATTAATTAAATTTTTAATAGAATTTTTTTATTAAAAAATGTTCAATATTTAACACTCACCCGAATAGGGGACGCGTTATTAAAATCCAAAAATATTTGAAAACTATTTTACACTATGATACTATGAAGGCCGAAGGGGACTTATAAAGAACTAAAATCAAAAATGTTTAATGTAAAAATGGTTCATTCTAACATATTCCACATCGGAGTTTACTTAAATGGAAAATATGATACCTATATTAATGATTAAAATATTTAAGGGAATATTGCATTAATAATAAATTAAAATAATAATTAAAATTGTATTGCATTAATAATTGAAATATTTTTCAAAAAATTGAATCACATGAATAATTAAAAAAATTTCCAAAAAATTGAATTGCATTAATAATCCAAAAAAATATTTTGAAAAATTATTTCTAATCTGAAATATTTTGACTTTAAATTAATGTATTGAGAAAAATTATTAATAATTAAAATTGAAATACAAAATATTTTTCAAAAACCGAATCGTATTAATAATTAAAATATTTTTTGATAGAATTGTTCTATTAAGAATAAAAGTCCCATAAGTGCCCCGTATACTACCTTTTTTTTTGGTATATATATACTACTATGACTTATACGCAATTTTGCCTTAGAATTTTAAGAGTTATACAATTTTTAAAACATTACTTATACGCAATTTTGCCTTAGGATTTTAAAAGTTATACAGTTTTTAAAAATATTCCATAGAGATTTTGTTTTTGTTGAGATATCGTGAATGTTGAGTTATTGAACAAATGCCATAGATTTTAGAGGTTGAGTTGCTGAGCCAATGGAATATATTTTGTGAGGTGTTATGAATGTTGAGTTCCTGAGCCAATGAAATAAATTGTCCATGTTGACTTTAAAATGTCTAAAGGTTGATCTGTTGAGCTATTAATTCCTCCAAAAGTAGGATGTCTGGAAAAATTGTAATGTATAGACTATTCTTATTTGTAGGAGATATTAGTGAATGAAACATGATAAATAAAAAATTATTTAATATATTTTTAAATTTCAAAACTAACATCAAATCGTCATAAATATTATTGAAATACATTTTTAAATGTCAAATTAATATTTAATCATCACAAAAATTATTGTAATAAATTCTCTTTTTTTTTATGATAATTGTTTCTTAAAAAAATGTTGATCTGATGATTGAAGAATATAAGTAAAGAGGTCGATTAAAAAGATAGATATAATCAATATACCTAAGTATAGAGATTATAACCTATCGGCACTTATTTCTCTACAGAATTGTTATATTATTTAGGTGTTATGTTCCAATTTGCTATAATTACTAAAGAAAGAAATTGAATTTGATTTTTAAAAATCTGTTATATTCATAACTTTAGATAAGTCTGAAGTTGAATGAATTCAATAAATAATAATTTGGAAACTAATCAAGTTAAAACTCCATCTATCCAAGATTTGTGTGATGGATTTATGAGTAACTTAAATAATATATTTACTTATGACAACAAAACTATAAAAATTGTAGAAACTGAAGATC
>NC_042493.1:112017297-112018066 GCF_005508785.2 Acyrthosiphon pisum
CACCACCAGAGCCGTTGTACTCATTTGTTTCAGGAATAGGAACAGATTCCATACACTTTTTGACAAATATCCAACAATATAACAATTGCTTTCAAATGACTTCATTTGGGGCAACAAATGTAGTTCGGGAAAGTTTTATGCCAACTTTCAAGGTATGTATTATAGCAGTTAATCATAATTATTTGTTGATCATTTTTATATTATAGATTCAGTTTTAGTGACACTTTAATTATTTTGAAACACAATATAATTATTTGATGATTTAAATATTCATCGGTTTTAAATTTTTTAGTCGATTCGTCTCGAAATGTACATTAAATTGTATTTATTCAATTTTGTTACAACTAAATTTTACATATTGAGGTACATAATCATATTAAATATCATTTTGTCATTCAAATTAGGAGACAGATATAATTTTTAAGAACAAATATTATTTAAGTTTGAACACTGACAATCCATAAATTTATATAACATAGTTGCTTATTTATTTTATTTTATTTTATAGTGTTTGGTACAAACATAATATTTTTTTTAATTTACAGATGCAAGGACAAATATATCATAGATCAGGTTCACTATTACCAGTGTCAGATAGCAACTACAAATTCTTACAAATTTATTTTATGGGCAATTCAACACAAGAAATTGATATGCGTTTTGCAAACAACAATTTAGTAAAGAGGTATATTGTAGAACAATTAAAAACTTTATTTCATGACACAATCAATTGATTATATTGTTTAAACTGCACTGGATATAATGCCAT
>NC_042493.1:112018116-112024377 GCF_005508785.2 Acyrthosiphon pisum
AAATTAATTAAAAACTTTGTTTAAGTCTTAAAAATAATGTTAGTTAATTATATAATATAAATTTTTATTTCCCTGTAATACAATTGTATTTAGTGTTTATAATCCTTCACCAATTAATGTTAAATACTATATTATGTTTATCTGTGAATAATATTATGAATTTGTTACGTACGTATGCAAAATATGAATTAAATTTAAACTATTTAGGATAGTCGAGGATATAAATTGGATTTCTCGTGTTTTCAATTATTTTCAGTAATTTTTTACATTCACCATTACAATGGTCATTCATAAAATGCTCGATATTTCTAGTTATTTTATTCAATGTTTTAAGATCGTATCGTTCATTTAATTATGTTTAAATGTGCGATTATACCCTGTAACCTTAAGTCTTAACCTTTTATTATCGTTAATCCGTTGATTCGTTTCAAAATATTACTATCGGTTCTCTATTATTTATGTGCAAGTATCTTGTAGGTAAACAGTTGATAAGGTTGACACCCCCTGATGGTTTTTACTCCCATACAATTGGTCCAACAATGGTGTGGTCAAGCTTGGCTTTTCCTTGAATACCCTTTTGATACTTTACACAATTTGTTTAGATTACAGCGCCAGATACCGATAATAGAAGCAATTTAGGTAGAATAACCCGAAATGCTACCAACCAAGCTAATTACCGATCTAACCAAAGTCCACAAGAACGTGACGACCGAAATGAACGTGAAATAATTCGGATATCACAAACGCGTGAAGTGCGAACGCGAAATTCAACTAATAATCGCGCAAACATGAATCGAGCTGCTTTTAGTTACGATGTGTCAATTGACTACAGTAACTACCAGTGTGTTGTTATTGGTTCTATGAACTCAGTTTGCTCATATTGTAAGGCTTTGAAATACAAAAACGAGGCCAATGGTTTGTGTTGCGCAAATGGTTAAAGTGAAATTGATACCATTGGATCCACCACCAAAGCCGTTATACTCATTGGTTTCAGGAATAGGAACAGATTCCATACACTTTTTGACAAATATCCAACAATATAACAATTGCTTTCAAATGACTTCATTTGGGGCAACAAATGTAGTTCGGAAAAGTTTTATGCCAACTTTCAAGGTATGTATTATAGCAGTTAATCATAATTATTTGTTGATCATTTTTATATTATAGATTTAGTTTTAGTGACACTTTAATTATTTTGAAACACAATATAATTATTTGATGATTTAAATATTCATCGGTTTTAAATTTTTTAGTCGATTCGTCTCGAAATGTATACATTAAATTGTATTTATTCAATTTTGTTACAACTAAATTTTACATATTGAGGTACATAATCATATTAAATATCATTTTGTCATTCAAATTAGGAGACAGATATAATTTTTAAGAACAAATATTATTTAAGTTTGAACACTGACAATCCATAAATTTATATAACATAGTTGCTTATTTATTTTATTTTATTTTATAGTGTTTGGTACAAACATAATATTTTTTTTAATTTACAGATGCAAGGACAAATATATCATAGATCAGGTTCACTATTACCAGTGTCAGATAGCAACTACAAATTCTTACAAATTTATTTTATAGGCAATTCAACACAAGAAATTGATATGCGTTGTGCAAACAACAATTTAGTAAAGAGGTATATTGTAGAACAATTACAAACTTTATTTCATGAACACAATCAATTGATTATATTGTTTAAAACTGCACTGGATATGATGCCATCTGATAATTACAAAATTGTAATCAAAGCTGATAAAACACCTGCAGGTCAACATGCAAGACGTTTTAATGCACCAACCATTGATGAAGTTGCTGTCGTTGTAGTTGGAGAAAACTTGGAATCCCGTGATATTGTTTTACATCGTCGGAATGATCGATTACAAAGTATAAATGAAACACACCGCTCATATGATGCACTACAATATCCCATTATATTTTGGCAAGGTGAAGATGGCTATGATTTCTCAATAAAAATGATAAATCCAATTACAGGTAATTAAAATATTAGTTTAGCGATGGCGGTAATATATCAGTAACCATATTATGTATTTTAATTTTATATTTAAATGTTATAAAAACAAAATATATTTACAGGTTCTGAAACAAACAAAAAAGTCAGTTCAATGAACTATTATTCATACCGCCTAATGATTCAGGAAAATGAAGACAATCACATATTAAAATGTCGGCGATTATATCACAAATATGTTGTTGATATGTATGTTAAAATTGAAACGGGGAAATTATCATTCATCAGGTTGAATCAGACCAAACTCCGATCTGAAGAGTATATTCACCTTCGAGATGCGATTGATACTGATGGAAATGCACAGAATGTTGGTTGGATGATTATTCTTCCAGCAACATACATCGGAAGCCCTCGACATATGCACGAATATGCTCAAGATGCCATGTCGTATGTTCGTCATTATGGTACAGCAGATTTGTTCATCACATTTACATGCAATCCGCAATGGATAGAAATCAAGCAGGAGTTATTCCCTGGGCAATCACCCATTGATCGTCATGACATTACAGCCAGAGTCTTTAGACAAAAGTTGAAATCTTTAATGGATTTCATCGTGAAACATTATGTGTTTGGTGAGACACGCTGCTGGATGTATTCTGTGGAGTGGCAGAAACGAGGGTTGCCACATGCACACATTTTGATTTGGTTGGTTGAAAAGATAAGGCCAAATGAAGTTGATGCAGTGATATCAGCTGAAATACCTAATGTACAAGTAGATCCTGAATTGCATGAGGTTGTTATCAAAAACATGATACATGGTCCATGTGGTACTCTTAATCAAAATTCACCGTGTATGATGGATGGTAAATGTTCAAAACGATATCCAAGGACGTTAATATCAGAAACAATTACTGGCAATGATGGTTATCCACTGTATCGTCGCCGATCAAGAGTAGACAATGGAAGAACAACAATTGTCAAATTAAATCAACAAGATATTGAAATAGATAATCGTTGGATTGTTCCATATTCACCAATTTTATCAAAGACGTTCAAAGCACACATAAACGTTGAATCTTGCCATTCAGTGAAATCTATTAAATACATTTGCAAATATGTAACCAAAGGGAGTGATATGGCTGTGATTGGAATTGGTGCAGAGAATTGCAATGATGAAGTTACCCAATACCAAATGGGCCGCTATGTTAGTAGTAATGAAGCAGTTTGGCGAATATTTTATTTTCCCATTCATGAGAGACACCCTTCAGTTGTTCATTTAGCTGTGCATTTAGAAAATGGACAAAGAGTGTATTTTACACCACAGAACGCAGTACAAAGAGCAGCTAAAGCCACCTTCTACTACATTAACCAGTTTCTTTGAGACATGCCAAAACGATGATTTTGCACAAACATTGTTATATTCTGAAATGCCAAAATATTATACTTGGAATAAATCCTCAAGGAAATTTATACGACGGAAAAAAGGAAAACCAATTCAAGAATACCCAGATGTATATTCCACCGATGTGATTGGTCGAATTTATTCAGTACATCCCAGCAATGATGAATGTTTTTATTTACGACTGCTATTAGTCAATGTACGTGGCCCAACATCATTCCAATGTTTACGAACTGTTGATGGTGAATTGTGTGGATCCTACAGAGAAGCCTGTCAACGTTTGCAATTGCCAGAAAATGACGATCATTGGGATCAAACTCTAAATGATGCTGTAATATCATCAAGTGCTCAACAAATACGAACATTGTTTTCTATAATCATATGTACATGCTACCCATCAAAGCCAATCGATTTGTGGATCAAGTCCAAGGATCATATGTGTGATGATATTTTGTATCAAATACGGAATAGAATGGGAAATCTAAATATACAAATCAGTGAAGAAATTTTTAACGAAGCATTGATTTCAATTGAGGACATGTGCTTGATGATGTCAAACAAACTATTAATTCAATTAGGCCTGATCGCGCCCAATCGCCCAATGATCGTCCGCATGATGTTTTTAACCAAGAGGTGCACCGAGAAAAAACGTATGATCTCAACACTTTGAAAGAATTAATTCAAAAAAATCTTCCACTGTTGAATGAACAACAGAAGTATGTATTTGATACTCTTACGAAAGTAACAAATGATGATACTGAAGGGATATACTTCTTGGATGCACCTGGTGGTACAGGAAAAACTTTTTTGATTTCATTAATATTAGCAACAATTCGTTCACAAAATAAAATTGCACTTGCACTCGCTTCCTCGGGAATCGCAGCAACTTTGCTTGAAGGTGGTCGAACAGCCCATTCAGCACTAAAATTGCCATTAAATATGCAAAGCAATGAATTTCAAAGCTGCAACATTTCGAAGAAATCTGCAATGGCAAAAGTTTTGCAGCAATGTCAATTGATTGTTTGGGATAAATGCACGATGGCACATAAAAAATCGTTGGAGGCTTTAGACAGAACCTTAAAAGATATACGGAGCAATCATAACCTATTTGGTGGTGCAATGATTTTATTAGCAGGAGATTTTCGGCAAACATTGCCAGTGATTCCACGATCAACGCCAGCTGATGAACTCAATGCATGTCTAAAATCCTCCAATTTATGGAAACATGTCAAAATACTTCATTTAAGCAAGAATATGCGTGTCGAGTTGCAAAACGATCAATCTGGAAACATATTCTCTAAACAACTCATTGACATTGGTAATGGCAAATTTCCTGTAGACATGTTGACTGGCTGCATTAACTTTCCTCAAAGTTTTTGTCAGTTAACTCGTTCAAAAGATGAACTTATTCAAAAGGTGTATCCAGATATTGCTCGCAATTACAGAGACCATGATTGGTTTAGCGAACGAGCTATATTGGCTGCAAAAAACATAGATGTAAATGAATTAAATTTCAAAATTCAAGAACAAATTACAGGTGAATCGAGGATATATAAATCAGTTGATTCGGCAACTAACCAAGATGATGTAGCCAACTATCCACCGGAATTTTTAAACTCGCTGGATTTACCAGGATTGCCACCTCACAATCTTAAATTAAAGGTTGGATCGGTAGTTATAATGTTGCGAAATATCGACCAACCGCGTCTGTGCAACGGCACACGATTAGCGATAAAAAAATTACTGAACAACGTGATAGAAGCAACTATACTGAAAGGAAAGTATAAAGGAGAGGATGTTCTCATACCGTGCATCCCAATGATTCCGACTGATGTGCCATTTGAGTTTAAACGACTACAGTTTCCAGTGCGGCTTGCTTTTGCTATGACTATAAACAAGTCCCAGGGGCAATCATTAAGTGTTTGTGAAAACACTATTAATTTGGAAAACCCATGTTTCTCACATGGTCAATTATATGTTGCCTGTTCCCGTGTTGGGAAACCATCAGATTTGTTTCTCTATGCGCCAGGTGATCAAACAAAAAATATCGTATACCACAAAGCACTACAATGAAAATATAACTGATTTTTGTTAATAATTATAATTGAAATGATTAACAATAAAGCAATTCCTTACTTATAAATGCTTATATATGTTTTATTTAATTATTTTTTATTCACACCGCCCTATCACCAGGGTGACGGTTCTGTTCAGGAGAATTTTTTGCGTCGAATATAACATGTGTAGGATCAAAAAAATTGCAAAATTAAAAATCTACTGTACAGGACGAGTACGGAGACGGGGAGGTGATACGCAAATATGTAATTATATTTGTTATTTTTATTCATTGAAGAGGTACGATTTTTAACGGGCAACGAAGTGCACGGGGATCAGCTAGTTTATTTATAAGTATATTACGTATTTATTTTTTGTCTTGTACGTTTTATATTATTTTATATTTTTATTGTATTTGTTCGAAAAGGTGGTCGGAAAGTTCACGTCTAGAAATTAATCGCGTGTAAAGGTATTGAGTATTCCAAATTAATAAGTGCGTTTTCACCCATATTTATTTTAATTATTTTATTTTTCGTTATCCTCTTGTTATTTTCTGAAACATAATCATTATTATTTATTTATTTTATTTTATTTATTAATAAGACGGGCGGAAGCCCAGTTTAAATACAGAAACATAGATAATATTTACATTATTAAGATTACAAATGATAACAACCTTACAGCAATATACAATTACAACAGAAATTACAAATAAGCTAGAGTAGATAAGAGAAAGAGGGGTCAAGATTCGCTTGTCTCATACAACGAGTAAGGGGTTCGTTAGACAGATAGTTGGCGCTTACTGTTGGTATAGCGAAAGGGGCAA
>NC_042493.1:112025586-112030632 GCF_005508785.2 Acyrthosiphon pisum
TATAATGTTGCGAAATATCAACCAACCACGTCTGTGCAACGGCACACGGTTAGCGATAAAAAAAATTACTGAACAACGTGATAGAAGCAACTATACTGAAAGGAAAGTATAAAGGAGAGGATGTTCTCATACCGTGCATCCCAATGATTCCAACTGATGTGCCATTTGAGTTTAAACGACTACAGTTTCCAGTGCGGCTATGACCATAAACAAGTCCCAGGGGCAATCATTAAGTATTTGTGGTATTAATTTGGAAAACCCATGTTTCTCACATGGTCAATTATATGTTGCCTGTTCCCGTGTTGGGAAACCATCAGATTTGTTTGTCTATGCGCCAGGTGATCAAACAAAAAACATCGTATACCACACAAAGCACTACAATGAAAATATAACTGATTTTTGTTAATAATTATAATTGAAATGATTAACAATAAAGCAATTCCTTACTTATAAATGCTTATATATGTTTTATTTAATTATTTTTTATTCACACCGCCCTATCACCATGGTGACGGTTCTGTTCAGGAGAATCTTTTGCGTCGAATATAACATGTGTAGGAACAAAAAAATTGCAAAGTTAAAAATCTACTGGACAGGACGAGTAAGGTGACGGGGAGGTGATACACAAATATGTAATTATATTTGTTATTTTTATTCATTGAAGAGGTACGATTTTTAACGGGCAACGAAGTGCACGGGGATCAGCTAGTATGAAATAAAATTAATAAAAATCCAAATTTGGTAATACTGTTTTTAAAACGATATCCCTCGATTCTAAATGACTTACTCTATACCCCCAAACAGTTTTTAGTCCCCTGGTAAGCGAATTGGACTTGTAGTGTTAGCTAAACGTGGTATTTTACCGTAGTAATCCTGCACAAAGTTACCGTGGTAAGTCCCCTGGTAAACGCATCTTATTTTTTTTCTTGTGATAACTTTTTTTTGATGTGTAAACATCTATGCTATCGGTTTGTAGTACGACCTTCTTGGAGAATCGAGCGTCAGGCGTAAGTCATGTAGATGTGAATGCTTGATTGTGTGTGTGTGTGTGTGTGTGTGTGTGTGACGGTCGTCGCGCAGGCTACCAAACATACGCGGTGGCCGAGGCGGCGCACGTCACGCGTGTAGAGGGGACCGTCGGGCGGAGTGGGGTGGCAATTCGTACGGTGTGCTGCCAACATATTATTAATTAATTATTATTCTCGTTTACGTATGCTCGCGAATCCGTGTTAATATCGTATAATAATATTATTATACACTACGACTGCCCGTGCGGACTCGTCTTGTGGGTCGTCGTCGTCGTCGTGTCTGTACGAGGTATTACTATATTATATTACTATATTATTACGAGGTATTGAGTAACTCAAACATTACTGTGGTTCATCAATTGAAAAGGTAATAAGTAATTACTTTTAGATTTAATTTAATTAAATATAATTTACAGTCAATAATGCCGAAAATACCCACGTATCTTTATTCATTAATATGCGTTTATGCTCGCGCACGCATGGAAATCGGAAAGTACGGTGTATTTAAAATATTGAGTATAATACGCGTCTTAGGTTAATCGTATTATTAATTTTATACCTATTCATATATTGTTATTTTTTATTTTATTATTGAAGAATACTCTTGTGCTGCATATGTGGTGGAATACGTTAACAAGAGTAATAGAGGCATAAGCAATCTTCAGCGAAAAATTATAGAGACCATGGATGAGCATCCGGAGTTTGACTTTATTGAAGTAACGAGGAAGTTAAGCGTCGATATGCTGAACTGTGTAGAACTTACCAGTCAGGAGGCTGCTTGGTATCTCCTTCGACAAGCCATGTCAAAAAGTTCAGAAAAAGTGATATACATTCCAACTTCATGGCCTGTTGAGAGGGAGCGCGTTCGAAAATCGAATAAAGCTTTGGAGGAGGAGAATATTGAGCAAGACTCATGTGATATTTGGCTTGACAATTGTTTTGACAAATATCAAAAACGACCTCAGGAATTAAATTACATCACTTTAGCTCAAGCTGTTGCCCACTATACAGTGTCCAAAGCCAATGTCTGGAAACGACGTATGCATCCTAGGATAATTCGTTACCGTAACTATGATGTGACAGCAGATATAAATGAGTACAAACGTGAAATGGTGACTTTACATTTGCCTTTTCGTGATGAAGAAAATGAAATCCTCGCAGAGAGAAAATACGTAGAAATTTACGATACGTACGATAGGTAATAATAATGGAGCGAAGACGAGAATTCGAGTCAGATTTAGATATCGCTAAATAGAAATTTGTCAAGAGTTATATCTTGAAGTCGCAGAAGATGATGAAGATGAAACAAGTTATGATATAAATTTATTAGCAGCGCATGTACGAGAAGCTAACTCTTTCGCTGATTTTTTAGCAAATCCAAACACGGATGCCAACGCAGATCTGAGATTAGCAACGTTAAATCGTCTCGGTCCTATTGCCAAGAAACGGGATAACGTTATGGATAAAGAAGACTTCAATCGCCTCATGCGCTCAACGAATTATCGCCAAAAAGGTCTCTTGCTTCACGTGATTTCACATATTTTAAATGCCGATACTGAAGAACCTTTGCAAATCTTTCTTACGGGACCTGCTGGCTGTGGAAAAACATTCGTGATTAATTTACTGAGAGAAATTTATAATCGGTTTTGCTATACAGATGGTTATTGCAATGCATATGTAACATGTGCATCTACGGGGAAGGCAGCTGTAGCCATTGAAGGCACCACTGTTCATACTGCTTTTAAAATAACTATAGGACGACCGCAACCACTGTCATTTGAAGTAGCACAACAATTCCGTAGTCTCTTCAAGTACATTGAGTATATTTTAATTGATGAGGTCAGCATGATATCAGCAGAATTAAACGGAAAAATAGATTCACGTTTAAAACAAATTACGGCTACTAATTCTTCCTACGGTGGCAAAGATATTTTCTTCATTGGTGATTTGCGACAACTTCCAGCAGTACGCGCGACGCCTATCTACAAACAACCAAAAAACAGCATGGCTGGACCTACGCTATGGCGAGGTTTGAAGTTCTATGAACTAAACGAAGTCATGCGTCAGTTCTCATGTTCAGTTTTCATGTTTACTGACAAAAATAGGAAACGGAGATATACTGAATAATGCAGAATTGGACTTACTTGAATCGCGGTTTTTCACCGAAAAGGAGGCGGCCGAAAAATGCCCCAACGGTGTACGATTTTTTTTCAGAAATCATGACGTTGAACAGTATAACAACCGAGTACTTCAGATGGTCACAGATAAAGTAACATCGATCGCGAAAGACGTATTTATTGGTCACAGATATGACGAGCAGTTGGCACACATGCGACAACAACTGCATAAAAAAGTCGTGTTAGACACTGGAAGTCTACCATACGAACTCATACTCGCTATAGGCCGACCTTACATGATTACGGCGAATATTGATGTGTCCGATGGCCTCGCTAATGGTGCTATTGGTCACTTGGAGATACCAACTACAAAACTACACTAGACGGTGTGTTCTCGCGATTTTTAAAAGTTATACAATCAGAAATTTATATATCTTATTTCAGCTACCATAAACCAATAATTACATGTATAAAAGATATTGAAGAAATATAAATTTTAAAGAGAACGCGATCTTGTATGATTATTGTTACCTTATTATACAAATTCCCACTCAAACCATGACATTATATTCCCCAATCAAAGTCGTACTACAGCTAAGATGTTTACACATCATTCGTGAGTACAAAGGCACTCATTCTTTTTTTTTTTAAATGCTGTATCAAATTAATATGCTGGTATGAAATGTTTTTTTATCTACCTTACTTTATTTTATTGTTGTTAAGATACATGTTCATTTGCAAACAGATTTTTCTGTTATTCTAAATTCAATTTTAAAACTTACAAAACCACTTACGTACACAAATCAAATGACACATTTTCGAAGTCTAGTTGCAATTATTTTCCGCGAATTTGTTGCACAAGTATTAGGTAAACAAATTACGGAAGTTGATACTGATGATTTTATGTGGTATTCGCTTACACTTAGAAAAACGATTGCTTATAATGGTACCATAGATACGGTAAAATGTATAATGTATATTTTAACTGGAAAACATGCTAAAACACAGGACGTTGGGGATTTAGTCACAAAATGGATCAATAGAGTATTACCATTAACCAGAGTATGTACGTCCCTTAATTTAAATTTGAAATGTTTTACAGTATTTTTATTTTTATAGACAATTTTTGGTGGTATAGTTCTCTTGAAAAAATTTCACGTTATCACCTAATGAATCATTTCCATATAATATTCAAAGAAATGGGTGGAAGACAAGAACAAGTAACTCTGTATTTGATCCTCACGAAGGAACATTGAGAGATATCGACAATATATATGAAAAATTTAATTTTCCTGAAAACCCATTGTCAAATGCAGAACCCCCTAAACGTCGACGAGAACATATTGACAATATGCAGTTGCTTGCACCCCCCCCCCCCCAAGAAGTGTCAAAAGATGTGGTATCAAACAACTAACAAATTCTTCACAACATTCTAGCTGCCGTATCCACGAGATACCGTACGAGGATACCGTATGTATACATTTATCTATGATTAGAAAAAATTGTTGTTGTTTATTGAAAAGTGTTGCTTATAAGTACATATATTTTTTTTAAGGAAACTGCTTGCTCGCAATTAACATCAGTACAACAATATGTAGACAGCAGAAGACCGATTGATTCAAGCAGCCAAGAGCAGATTAATCAAAGTAGACCAATCTGGAGTCGCAGGTGTAAAGCAGTATGTCCCCCTGTAGATAACAGTACAACGATGGATGGACCTTCCTGCAGCCAAGAGCAAATAAGTAATAACTAGTATCAACCAAACACAAAAACCTCAACGAACACGGAGAAGAACACAATATTTAAAAGACTATGAATGCAATTAAATTATATCACTGTAGAACCAAATTTGGATTTTTTTCGAACTATATGCATACTCTAGTATGCACTACCGCCAGATC
>NC_042493.1:112030732-112035050 GCF_005508785.2 Acyrthosiphon pisum
CAGACATATGAAGAGCGGCTAAGAGACTATTTAAATAAACATAATTAGTTTATAATTAAATACATTTTTAAAATACAAGATTTTAATTTTTAATGCATTAACCATTTTATCGTAAGTTTTTGGACAGGGAAGTTAGTTTGCGTGGATCTATATAATATGCTGGGTGAGTCTATAAACTTAACCAAGTGAGTCTATATATGCCGGGTGAGTCTATAGACTTAACCGAGCGAGTCTTCGGAACACTGCCAACTTACAGCCGTCAGCTCAGTGCCTACAGGGTTTTTAGTATTTTTACACGAAACTACCAGGGATGGTAGCCAGGAACATTTTCAATGAAACAGTGAAGGTTTCAAGTCGGTAGTCCTATTATTCGGTCTTTAATTAATTTTTGAAGTGAAACTTCTTTACAGAGGGTACAAAAAAAATAAACAACGGTCGGGCACGGTCGGCCGTCACGAGCCGCCGTCACGGACCAGCTGTGCATCGGTTAACTTGTACCATAGAAACGTAGTTTATTATTTTTGTAGTACCTATGTAATAACAACTAATTATATTAATTAGATTTTTTTATTTAATATATAAATTCTGTGTTTCTATGTTATCTATGTTATCGGTATTATATTTATGAATTATTATTACAACAAAAAAGATTGTCATTTTATTTAACTTAAAGTTTGGTCAATAGACTATTACACCCTCAACCCTTGCCAGTGGTTTGTTTTATTTTAGTAGCCTTCAACTCTTCCCAGCAGTTTGTCGTTCTACGTTGTGTGAGTACTATTACATTTTACATGATTATTATATTATTAACTACTTATATATAAATTCTGTTTCTGTATGTGTTATCGGTATTATATTTGTGAATTATTAAAAAAAAAATATTGTACATTTAACTAGTCAGCCATATAGGCTTAATGTTCTATTAAAATGCAACTGCTCATATAATGTAATAGTAATTTATTAACACCCAGTAGTCTATTATATTATTATATTATTAAAATATTAATTATTTTTATATTTATTAACTTAGCTAAATCAAACATGCCAAAAGATGGTGTTAAGATCAAGTTACCGAAAAAAAAATTTAAAACTACAGATTCAATTGGCAACATTGCTGACGAAGCTTCTGGTACATGCATTACGAAAGAACCTAGTCAAAGTAACCGAGTAGTCATTCAAGCTGAAGTTCATCTGCCAGTATCTGATGTAGAACGTGCACGACAATACCGAAATCGACAGAATGAAAAAAAAATCGCAATATAGCGTTAGTGGTGTATTAATGTCATCACCTGGACCTATGTCAGATGCAGAACGTGCACGCCAGTATCGTATTCGGAAACGTGAAGATATATTGCAAAATAACCAGGGTGCTATATTGACAATATCACCAAGTCCCGTATCTGGTGCAGAACGTGCACGACAATTTCGTACACGGAATATACATTTCAAAGCTCTGTGTAATCAACTTGATGACGTTGAAAACGATTTGGTTGTTTATGATGAATTTATGGTTGTAGAGAATTTGGATGAGGATCAAATAAATGAAAACAATGATATTGATAACACCTGCAGGAAAATGAATCATTGTCTGATAATGATGAAAGTGTGTATAATGATAATTTGATTATGCCATACAGTAATTTTCGTAAGTTTCAAAAAGCTCATAGAGAATTTGAAAAAAAATTCACCAATAATCCATATGGTCATGCTTGTTCTGTGTGTGATAGATTGTGGTTCTTAAACGATTTAAGGCTTGCCTGTCCACTGTATGCAAATATCTTGAATACTATCATACCAAATAATCCGAGGAAAAATATTGAATTGTGCAACACTTGTCGAGCCTCATTGAATAAAAATAAGATTCCCACAATGGCGACACACAATGGTTACCTGAATATTTACCGTTATTAACTTCAGAAAGACTAATTTCTCCACGGCTTCCATTTATGCATATTAGGAGGTTAAGACATGCTAATGGACAATATGATATTTATAGACAAATTATCAACATTCCAGTTTCTATTGATACCATGATAAAAACCCTTCCTAGACATTTAGATGATGACCACTGTATCAACGTTCATATAAAACGAAAAATGACACACAAATCAAGTTATTTGTTCGGCATGGTTGAGAAACGTAAAATAAAAACTTGGCTCCAGTTTTTAATCCAGTCACCGTTGTATCAAGCATATGACATAAAAATTGACCAATCATTTTTCGGTACAAATGAAATAATTTCTGAATATTCTCAAGATGATCTGAGTGAAAATATTCCTATAGAGAAAAGCCTGACTGCGCTACAACAGACGCTTTTGTGGAATGATGAACAATATTTACGTATTGCACCAGGAGAAAAATCGTTGCCTCAGAGTTTAATGTTTGACGAAAATGCTGAAGAGCTTTCTATTCCGTCTATTTATCTAGGCCAATTTCGAAATTTCCGTGAAAATGTTGATGCAACACCATTTACAATAGCTTCCAGTGAATTAAGAAGATCTTATCGACGTGGTGTTACGCCTCAGCATTTGTTATACATGGCGATGAAAATTATGCGACTTCGGGTTCGTGATTTACTCACTGTTGAATTTAAACACGTTGTAAAAGATACAAAGATCACTAGAAATCAAATCGAAAGTGAAGAGTACATCAATGGGTGTATAGAATCCAGTCTTGCTTTTTTGAGATCAATTCCGAATTCAGCTTGGTACTGGATGCACCGAAAAAAAGACCTATTCGCAATGATCAGGCAACTTGGCAAACCAACGTTATATCTTACTGTCAGTGCGAATGAAATTGGCTGGATTAATTTGATTCAGACTATTTATAAATTTAAAAATAATGGTACATTTATATCTGAAGAACTTGTTGAAAAGCTGCACTACCTTGAAAAAACAAAACTTATCAATGAAGATTCTGTGACTTGTGCAGTTTACTTCAACAAATTAGTTAACGTTTTAATAAATATTTTAATGTCACAGAAGAATAGCCCATTTGGTCAAAACTATGTAATGCATTACTTCAAAAGAATAGAGTTTCAACATGGAGGAAGTCCTCATGCTCACATCTTGCTTTGGCTAGCAAATGCCCCTTGTGATATCATCGGTGAAGACAAAGCAGATGCAATAAAATTGATTGACGAAATAATATCAGTATCTGAAAATGAGGCTTCAAATAATATAAAACTGCAAACACATAAACACACATTTACGTGCCACAAAAACATAATTGAACATGGACCTCAAAAGTGTAGATTTGAAGCTCCATTTTTACCAAGTCGATCGACTATCATATTGTCACCAATGCAAAAAGAGGAGAACGGATTTTTAACTTATGGCCAACGATACCAAAATATGAGGACTAATCTCGAAAATAATGATTACCCTGATATTGATACGTTTTATGAACAAAACAATATTACTTCCGACGCAGATTATCACAAAATAATTCAAGCAGGGATTAAACGACCAAGAGTATTTTTAAAACGTCATCCAGCAGAAAAATGGCATAATCCTTTCAACCCTTTTGTATTTAATGTCATGAAATCTAACATGGACATACAATTTATTACTGACGAGTATTTCTGCGCTAATTACGTATCTGAGTACGTAAATAAAACCAATAGAGGTATTAGCCATCTTCAACGACTAATAATTGAAACAATGGATGAACATCCAGAGTTCGATATTGTTGATGTAACAATACGAATTGGTGTCCATATGCTTAACAGTGTGGAAATGTCTAGTCAAGAAGCTGCATGGTATCTTTTGCGGGAACCCATGTCCAAAAGTTCAGTCGTTACTGTAACAATTCCAACAGTATGGCCTTCAGAATGACAACGTATAAGAGAAACTAATAAAGAACTAGATTAAATGGACATCGATGGGGATTCCACTGACATATGGAAAGAGAGTTGGTTTGATAAATACGAAAAAAAGCACAATGAATTGGAAGAAATTACATTGGCTCAATTTGTGGCAAACTATACAGTTCACTCAGATAGTTCGTATACAAAAAGGAAACAGCCTCGAATTATTCGTTTTAGAAATTATGACATGGCTCAAGACTTAAACGAATATAAAAGATAAATGGTGACTCTCCATTTTCCATTTCGTAATGAAGATGCAGGGGCGTATACAAGGGGGGGCGATAGGGGCGATCGCCCCCTCCTGGACATTGTTGAATGTGTTTCATGTATAGGTGCTTACATATTTTATTATAATATTATATTACAAAAATTAAAAATACAGTGCATATTTTTTTCTTAATGGAAATGGATAATTGTTATCAAAAACCTGTTGCCAATTAATAAAACATC
>NC_042493.1:112035767-112039088 GCF_005508785.2 Acyrthosiphon pisum
TAAATTCATTGATATATATAACCGTCAATAACAACTGATTTTAGCTCGCTGGAAAGAATTTTCAGCTTCTTTGGACATTGAAAAAACAGTTGAGATTTGTAAGAGTTTATGTCGTGAAGACGAATTTCTAAACGACGATGAAGCACATGAGATAGGCAACATGTTCCCAGACCTTGATCCATTCGAATTTTTGTACAATGATCCAGGATCCTAATGCAGACGTAAACAGTGACATTCGTTTGGCTGTATTGAACAAACTTGGTGCTATTGCCAAAAAACGAGAAAATTTAATGATTAATGAAGATTTTTATGAGCTTATGCGTAAAGCCGTAAAGCAAACGAAAAGCAAAGAGGAATTTTGATGGAGGTAATTAATAACCTTTTGTTTCCAAACCGTGTTCCAGCCAAAATATTTTTCACTGGCCCTGCTGGGTATGGAAAAACGTTTGTTATAAAATTACTAATGGAAATTTATAACCATTATACGGATAACGATGGTCACTGTAATGCGTACTTAACTTGTGCTTCAACAGGTAAAGCTGCAGTAGCTATAAATAGAACCACAGTTCATACTGCATTTAAAATATCAATATCTAAATTACTGCCATTGTCTTTGGAAATCACCTATCAATATCGCGCGTTGTTCAAATATGTTAAAGTCATCATTATCGATGAAATAATTATGATAAGCGCTGAATTGTTAATCAAAATCAACGAACGTCTGCAGTAAATCACAGGAAATTACACGGAATATTATGGAGGACTGGATGTTATTTTTATTGGTGACTTGCATCAGCTACCACCAGTTCAAGCGACTTCAATCTATCTGCCACCGAAAAAATAATTTAAAAAATATTTTTTGGCCAATTTTATGGAGGAGCCTCCAATTTTATGAGCTGGACGAAGTCATGTGTAGGTGTAGGAACGGTTTGGTAAATGAAACACACTTTTTATGTCAAACGGCAACACGTTTATTGATACAAGTCACCACTTTAAAATCACAGACAGTGATGTAACGGCACGTGTGTAGTTGACGACGGTCTCGCGAAAGCTGCCGTCGTCACCACCACCGCTGGCCGGGCCGGCGGCCGTGCCGCAGGCGGCGGCTAGACCGGTTGTCGGTCGCGATCTCGCGGACGTCGATAGAGACGCCGCGGTCGTTGCAATAACGACCGCGACACATGAGACAGGCTAATGTACAATTCGCATCGATCCTGACTAAAATTGGTAATGGTGATAGACTTGATGATCAAGAACTGGCTCTCATACAATCACGATTTTTTCCTAGGTTGATATACTTTGTCCAAGTGCAATTCGCATATTTAACATGAACCACTCAGTTAATGAGTACAACCACCAGATTTTAAGCGCTGCTGGAGAAAAGGTTGTTTCAACAGCAAAAGATGTTTACATTGGATGTTCATCAGCAAATCAAGAAGCTCTCTTGCGCTAAAAAGTCCATAAAATGTCACTCATCGATACAGGTGGCTTACCATATGAAACAATATTTGTTAAAAATTATCCAGTATTTGATAACAACCAATATTGACGTGTCCGACGGTTTGGCAAATGGTGCCGTAGGAAAGTTAGTCCATCTTGAACGAAATGAAGCTGAAGAAGTGACTGTTGTATGGCTCGATTTTCCTCATTGCCCTGATATAGGGAACAAAATTAGAAGAAAAGTTACTGGTTATATGGCAGCAAATAACATTAGCCGAACAGCAGTTCCAATCTCTAGGAGATATTCTACTATAAATTTGAATCAAAGAATAACCATCTGTGTTAAGCGTTTTCATATGCCTGTAGTCTGTGCTTGTGCAACGACTATTCATAAATCACAAGGAAGTACGTATGCTGAAGTAGTGTACGAATACGACAAAAGACACGCACAATCGTTGCTATACGTAGCCTTGTCACGAGTTACTGATCTTCACGGGCTGTTCATGATTACTAAAAATGATGAAGATTTGACGTTTTATCATGGAAGGAAAACATCAGATTCCACAAGGCGCCTACGTGATGAATTTACAAGACTTTCCACTCACTCTTTAGTCACAATTGACAGACAAATAAACAATTTTTGAATTTTATTAAAGACAAACATGGATTGTCAATTTACAGTTTAAATTTTTAAAGTCTCCGAGCTCATTCATCAGACATTCTTGATTGAGTCCTGCAAAATTCGAAAATATTAATTTTCTCTGAGACCTGGCAACACGAAAACGAGAATACTATAATACCTAATTTTAATTGTATCATTAAATATAAGCGGCCCAAAGTCAGATCTGGAGGAGTAGCTATATATCATAATAATGACGATATAGTTAATATTGTCACTCCATCGACTGAGATGACAATAGGACAATTAAAGTTATATAATTCCAAAATTACTCCAGTCGGTGAATTTTGTGTTGCTGAGTGTTCAAGACAAAATGGACCAATCATCATTATTGTAGCAGTTTATATCTCACCAAATCAAAAAATAGATGATATAGTTTATTTTTTAAAAAGATTGTTGATTGCCTATTCTACCAAAGGTACACCATTACTCGGCAGGGGAGAAAATAAACTGCCTATGATTCTGAGTGGAGACTTTAATGTTAATTTTGCATCGGATAGATCAGAACCATTAACACAATTTTTGCGTTAACATCTCAATTTATCAATGAATAATGATCCAAAAATTCCAACAACGCGGTCAGGAACCACAATAGATGCTATTTTCACATGATATCTTAATAATGTACAATCAAAAACGTACATAATTTATTTCAGCTATCATAAGCCCATTGTATCATTAGTTAAAAATAAATAATAATAAAAAAAAACAGTTCTATTGAATATAAAATTGTAAAGTGTATTTTTTTTATTTTATTCCAATACCTCATATCAGTTGCATGACTGAAAGAGGTTTCACTTCATCCCCGCGTACTTGTTACACGCTCGACTTTTTTTTTTCACAGAAATTTGCACAGTTGCCGGGTGATTTCCGTGCGATCGGCCAGACTCCCGCCGTCAGGTCGGTGCCTACAGGGTTTTTCGTATTTTTACATGAAACTACCAGGGATGGTAGCCAGGAACATTTTCAATGTCACGGTGAAGGTTTCAAGTCGGTAGTCTTATTATTCAGTCTTAAATTAATTTTTTTCATAGAAATTCGCACAACTGCCGGGTGGTTTCCATGCGATCGGCCAGACTCCCGCCGTCAGGTCGGTGCCTACAGGGTTTTTCGTATTTTTACACGAAACTACCAGGGTTAACTATTAACCTATTGTTACTATTGTTACTATAAACCTATTGTTATTTATTAATAATTTTAAA
>NC_042493.1:112039188-112040766 GCF_005508785.2 Acyrthosiphon pisum
ACTATTAAATATAGTTTAGGTTAGCTCATAGTATGTTAGTCAGGTTATATCATAGCAACCCATCCAATAAAAAAATATTGGAATTAAACATGATACCGAGGTTTGTGTAGAAGTTTAAAGCTTACGACAGAAAAAATGATAACATCTTATGACCTAGGCACTATGTCAACAGCTGTTTGAACCTTTATAATTTGAATAGGTTCAATAACAATATTGTCAATTTCTACAAAATACAAATTGTTGTTCTGTACTTTTGTCATTTGTATTCTCTGTATTTTCGGTGCTGTACAAATTTTTTAATTTTATTGTTTTACCTGCATGTCTCTTATATATTAAAGAATATTATAAAAGATGTCAGAACAATTAAATGAGAGTTTAGTTAAAACAAAAATGGCTAAGAGTTAAACATTTAAATTAAGGACAAAAAGATTTACTAATCGACTTGGTTTTTCCTTTTATGTAAATTATTGAAAATATTAAAGTAAGTAGGTAGTGTTCTTTATAGTTTAAAAGAATACATTTTAATCTATAATCGATAAGCTTGACCTAACTATTATGGAAACCCGTCTAGATATTTATTGTTCGAGTTTAACGAACATATATAATTGTACTTAAATTATCTATATTTATGTTTTTAATTCATATAAATGATAAAGAAATTTAATTATCTTCATACCTACGGGCTACGAGATATACGATAAGAATATTAATTATGTAAGTAGTTATAACATTACTACAAAAGTAATGATAAGATAAAAAAAAATATTTATATGCATTTATTGTTATTTTGCTCATTATATTAACACATTTTTGTTTATAATACCTATCCTAAACATCAAATTAAATGTACTATAATTTCTAAGAGACTGGCCATTAATAATACATCACTACCAATATAATTATATATTTAATAACATGTTATTCTACCAAGATCTGGCCTAACAATTGGAATGGTAACGGGTCACTTCCCCGTCTCCATTTCACCGTCGAACATTTCCCCGTAAACACTTCCCCGTAAGACATTTTCCCGTCTAATACGTTTTACCGTGCGACATTTCCCCGTCCCCGTAATTTGTAAAATATTGGCACATAAAATAATTTGTAAAATGTAATAAAAAATATATAAATAATAATATTAATAATAATAAAAATTTTGAGCAATAATTATAATAAAAATCAATACCTTATTTGTAAATGTTGAGCAATAATTATAATAACACAAATTAATGCTATACTGGTATACGTTATTACAGGCACATAAAATAATTTGTAAAATGTAATAAAAAATATATAAATAATAATATTAATAATAATACAAATTTTGATCAATAATTATAATAAAAATCAATACCTTATTTGTAAATGTTGAGCAATAATTATAATAACACAAATTAATGCTATACTGGTATACGTTATTACAGGCACATAAAATAATTTGTAAAATGTAATAAAAAATATATAAATAATAATATTAATAATAAAAAAAATTTTGAGCAATAATTATAATAAAAATGAATACCTTATATTTGTAAATTATGAGCAATTCCAATTAAATATTCATTGAGATTACGTTCATGG
>NC_042493.1:112040816-112041697 GCF_005508785.2 Acyrthosiphon pisum
TTAAAAAAGTCCTTCTCAAACGCATTCTTCGCCTTTTTCCTCAACTCTGTGTTTAATTCTATATATTTGGCTAACCAGTCAGACTGGTTAAACTGAATAACCCTATGTACCTATAAAAAAATTATTACAATCTGTTTAAAATCTTATAAAATGATGCACGTGCGTAGCAATTGAATAAATATATTGAAATAATTGATGAATGATTTTTGAGTAATTTTTGATGAATAATTTTTATAAAGGTAATTGAATTGAAATAAAGAAGTTAATTGAATGATAAATAATTGTTGAAAGAAAAATAAGTTGATATATTGATGAAAATAGATTTTGTTTTGAATTAAAAGGCATAGAGGACCTTATTGAATAAAAATAGTTGACGTCAAATTTGTGAAAAAAAGTAATTGTAAGGCTAGCCTAGAATAAGTATAGTAATAAGATATATTAAAAATAAAAATTTTTGTGTGATAAATTAAAGTCGTTAAAAATAATAAATTCGGTTAAAAGAATTAAAATAAATAGGTAGTTGAATATTGTTAAAAGATTGCTGGCTTAGCTACCCAGTAATAGTTTAATAATATTCAAACGCGTTTTACTCGTAAAAAGATCGCGGCGACGAACCAAGGTCGTAATAGTTTATAAAACTGTATAAAAATACATACGCGGTATAGCGGTGAGTATGTGTTAGTGAATATACATTAGTGAGCGGAGAATAAATACGAACGTACAGTGTGTGTATGTGTATGTGAACGCGCGCTATAATACGACGCGGCGTACGTAAATAAATACGTACGAGAACAAAGAATTTAAAGAAATAAAGAAGAATAAATGTTAATAATGTTAATAAATACCTAATATTTATAAATACGGAATCAGATAATTCAGAT
>NC_042493.1:112041747-112041900 GCF_005508785.2 Acyrthosiphon pisum
ATGAGAAATTGAAGTACAATTTCAGTCGACCTGTATACTTCATTGTATGCGGTAGTCCTCTGTCAGTGATATAAATATTTACAATAATTTAATAAAACCTGTAATTATGTCGTCGGCTATCGTAGAGGTCCAATGCATTCTTGGAGTAAAAAA
>NC_042493.1:112042000-112050674 GCF_005508785.2 Acyrthosiphon pisum
TAAAAATATAAGTACCTACGATTTGTTGCTAAAATTTAAATATTTAAACTAGCTAATATTTTATGTGAATATTACCTTTGTAATATTACTGTACAAATGTATGATGTTTTAATACTCACATTTTCTTCTTTTATTAAGTTAGCAATGAAACGGTATATTTTTTTTAGAATGAATTAAATTTAAAATATCATTTAAATAATTGTTAAATAAATATATTCACATACTTAAAATGTAAGAACAAGTGTTTGATTGACGGTTGTCGTAAGACTAAAACTGTATGTAATATGACAAACACGATATATAGGTATAATATTATATCACCTTATTTTATGCCAATTGTCGTCTCAGAATGAAAAGGTTCTAACGTAATTTTTGTAATTGTTCAGGAGAACGTTTTTAAGTTAGCCCGTACCTATCATTCACGTATGAATTAGAACCTTTTCATTCTCTGTATCTCATTGAATAATCAACGGATCGATACGATTTCAGGATTGAATTATACAACAAAAAATATTTAATAATAATATGCAAAAAAACCATTTTTCAAAAAAATTGATTTAGAACCTTTTCATTCTGAGACGACGCAATGTAGGGGTTTTTTTTTTTTTTTATTTATTTTTTTTTTATGTTGGGTGGCTTTTATCGATAAATTTTTTTATCTGTTTTACATGAATTGGCACATTTATTAATTTACCACTCTTAGGTAATTTTATTAAATATGAATTTGTATTTAATTTCCTTATTATAGGATATGGTTCATCATATATATCGGAAAATTTATGTTTGCGTACTGGTATTTTTACTAATACCTGTTCGCCTACTTTATAATCTATGTCTGATCTATTTTTATCTTTATGTATTTTTTGATTCTCAAAAGCTTTTTTTTAATATCTCGGGTATAGTGTCACGCACTTTTTGTAATTTATTTAATTCTTCGATAACTGAGTGTTCTAATGAATTTGGAATTACTGCAATGTCAAAAATGTATCTAGGTTCAAAACCATGGAGCAAATAAAATGGAGAATAACCACTAGAATAATGTATTGCGGAATTATAAGCGTGTAATACTATTTGTAAAACATCGGACCATTTTTCATTATTTTGCATATATGGAGCTATCATATCGATTATAACTTGGTTTTGTTTTTATACGCCTCCCTGACTTGTCGGTCTATAAGCAATACCTTCTGTTTTCTTAATATTTAAAGCGGTTTAAATGTCAGAAATTACTTTGGCAGTGAAATGAGTGCCATTATCTGACCTGACTACTTTCATTGCTCCGTAATATAATAATAAATCAAGTAAGAATGTTGTTGTCGCTTTGGCGTCCGCATTTCTGCAAGCTTTTGCAACACAATATTAAGTCACCCTACAAGTTGCTACTAATATATATCTGAAACCTCTAGAAGTCATTAAGGGCCCGACATAATCAATTGTTATATCCGAAAAAGGTATTCCATTTTTAATAGGATAAGTAAGCATTTTTCCTACTTGGTTTGATTTATCTGGTTTTCGTTTTTGACAAAGGACACAAGAAGTAACATATGGCTTTATCTCTTTGTGTATAATAGGCCAATGGTATCTCGACCTAATTTTATTATAAACTTTATGGACTCCTAAATGAGCTCCAGACATTTTATTACCATGAAAATGTTGTATTACTTCTTTGGAAAGTACTCTTGGAATCGCTAATACTAACTTAGGAATTCCTTTAATTATATGTTTATAATAAATTAATCCGTTTTTATTATGTAAAACATATGATTTAGCATTCTTTTGCCATTTTATATCAATTAATTCGGGGTTTTCTAAAGCAGTTGTTATATTTTTTAAATAACTATCCTGTGTTTGAAGGATTTTTATATTAACTGGTTCAATTAAGGAAACAATATTTGTATTTGGTTCATGTAATGCGACAGTTATTTTGATATCCGTGTCATTAAAAATAAATTTTATCATATTGGAAATTATTCGCCAATTTAATTTATCCAAACCACACGCAATTCGTGGCATAGCTAAATTATTTAATTTATGCGTAATGCAAAATTCCTTTAATTTTTTTAAAATTTCAAAAAGCATTTCATAAGATGGTTTTTCGTAATATTTCGTTTTAGTTATTAAATAAATGATATATTGGTTTTTAAATTTAAGAAATAATATGTCTCCTTTTTGTTTTGTTTTTAATTCGTCTATTTTACCGTACTTTTGTTTAAACATTAGTGTAATTCCCTTATTTATAGTCAGATCTTCCGATACACAATGTACCAAATTATAAGTGTTATTAAAAAAATCGTCAAATAAATCACATTCAATTTCTTTAAAATTAAAATTAAATATGTCCCCACTTGAGTTTTTTTCTAGAAATATTTACTTAAAAAATCTGTACCGAGTAACGCTGGGCCAGCAAGGTTAGAAACTAAGACAAACTGTATTGGAAAAATTAAATTATGAAATAATATATTAATATCTATTTTTCCTTCTACTTTTAAAATTGAGCCATTAGCTGTATGAACTCTAACATTTTTTGTTTCAATTAAGGAATTTTTAATTTTAACTTGTTCGCTGTTAATAACAGAAATAGTTGTGCCCGAATCTAATACAAAAGATGTTTCTTTATTATCTATAAATTTAACTACTTCTAATCTAATAGCTGGAATAGGTACTTCATTAACATTTTCAGTACAACTAGAAATCTGTTCAGCATTAAGTTTCTTTGAATTCTTAAGTACGTCAAAATTAGGTTTTATCGTAAAATTTTCAGGAGATGGCCTAATTTCTACCTCATGACTTACGTGTTTTTTGGATTATTAAATGGTTTTTTATTCAGAGTATCATTATTTTGACCTGAGTAAGGACCTTGGTTAGTGTTATCAAGTAAGTGATTTGATAGATTAAGATTATTCATATTATTATCTGGCTTAAAATGTTGATTTGAATAATTAAACTTTTTCTATCATAATTTTGGGGTCGTGAATTATTAAATTTACTTTTATTAACATTATTAACGATGGTGTACGGATTTTGAAATTTATTATTATTTTTAAAACCTATGTTACGATTTTGATTACTCGAGAACTGCCTGTTATTGAAATTTTGTCTACCATTGAAGTTTTTATTTGATTGGTAATTATTATTTCCATTAAATTTATTATTTTTAAAATTATTTGAGTCATTTAAGTTTCTTTCTCTATTAGCATTATAATTCTGATAATTTTTATAATTATTTTTATATCTTTTAAAATTATCGCGATTATTATCTGTATAACCATTATTATTATATGATAACTGATTAGCAACAAAAGCATTTTGTTCTACCAGTTTTTGATTTAAAGAATTTATTTCTGCTTTAAGAGCATCAAAATTGTGAGTGTTATTTCGTTCATTTACCGTTGCTTTTGCTGATTCTACCTTCCGCAAATTGTTTTGTAAGTCAGAAAGTGTATTATTATTCATTAATGCGACTGGGTTATAAAAATCGGGAGCGAGAGCTTTCAATATTAAATCGATTATCTCCGTTTCCGTCATTTGTGGGTTAACTTTATGGGCTAATAATTGAAAATCTGCTAGAAATTGAGAAACTGTTTCGGTTAATTTTAATTTTCTGTTTCTTAATTTTGCTTTAAGCATTCTGGTCCTTCCCGGCGAAATGAAATATTCCTTGAGTACTAGTTTAAAATGACTCCATGTTGGTGTAGGATTATTTATAATAAAATTTTGATAGAATGCCTTTCCGCTTTTTTTTTAGATAAATAGGGATATACATTGTTTTTTTATCATCAGACCACTCATTAGCCACAGATATCAAATTATAATTTTCAATAAAATCGTTAACACATTCATCTGGTTCGCCATTATAAAATTCGGGTTTAAAGAAAATTGGTTTGGACATGTTGAAAGTTTCTATTTTATTGTTTATATTATTTGGGTATACTAAATCAGTATCCGTTTTTTTTGAACGCGTTATAACTGGTGTTTTCTTTTCAAGATTAAGATGTTTAGGTACGAACTCTGGGTCGCTATCGTTATCGTCCTCAATTTGATTTTTGTTTGAAATAGATCTTAATAGAAGTCGTAATTGTACGACTTCGCTATTTGTTGAAAATTTGGCATTCAAAATCCTAAAATTTGTAGTAGATCGGCTTTAGATAAAATATGATAAAGATACAAGGACTTAGGTATAGAAAGTAATTTTATCTTTTGTTCCAGGGACTTCTGTGTAAATTCCTCTTTTGTAAGTTTATTTGGAAGTTCTAATGAAAAAAGAATCCCAAAATCAAGCTTAGCGATTTCTATAACATCACTGGGTAATTTTATATTCCTACACTGAGAAAAAGCTTCAGTGATCTCTGAATACTACTTAACTGTTTCAATATAAGATAGACATTCGTTTGGCGTTAAACTACAAACATAACTTATTATACCAAATCCTATCCAGTTAAGGAGTAGATGGTTGGCTATTCCCTCTACGCGAACCGGTCTTGAGAACCGGGTTGTTGGACTGATATAAATAAAGTTTTCTAAGTTATATTTTACAGGTCCTAGAAACTTATGACCTGCGTTCATAAACTAACACAATCGAACACGACTTAGCAACGTATTCAATAATTTATTAAATGTCTAAAATAGTTATATTATTATACAGTACACTAAACCTGAGTAACCCTGTTGTTGAGGGTAGTTTATTGAAGATCACAGGACTAGCGGAGTATGAGTTGAACAATATTGATTTATTATTCTGTCAGGTAAATTATTATGCGATTTAATATGTAGATATGACTGCTGGTGGATATAGTCTCTACTCCGCGATTTTAACTCGACTGACTGTGGGTGCGAATACTGTATATAGGCTCGTACTCTACGTTCCTGTGTTCTGTCTATCTAAGCAAATTCACCGAGTTCGACATAAATGACTAGTCAGTAATCTGTATCGTTACAATAGCCACAAAACTCCAGCCTACGGAAAAGACAGTAATTGCTAAGACGGCCCAGGAATGGAGATTCGCGACTCGTGACTATTATAATGCGACTAACTAACACGGCAGCGGGCTAGCTTGCGGCGGGGTAAAGACCGTCGTCGGCCCGCCAATAACGGTTCCCTCTCTGGAGATGTCAGAACGGTCGCGCGGTGAGTGTGGTATTAAATATTATCGTGGGGCAAAGTCCAAGACCGGCATCTCGTACCAAACATTCTCCCCACGTTGGAAGACGCAGGCTTCCAAAACATCCCATGATCCTTGATGAGAGAGCGAACAAACTTAAATTAACTTAAAACTAGAATACATTTATTTTTTGGAGGAACATTTAAGTGGAAAGACAGGGAACTTATTGATCTACCGGAAATCTAACCAATTTAACAACTGGTCTTTTGTAGGTTCCATCTTTGGTATGCACGGTAACGACTCGAACTGTTTTGTCCTTGCCAGGATGTACTTCCGTCACACGCCCCAAACTCCATTCAGAAGGGGGTCGGTTGGGGGCCTCGACGATGACCATGTCACCAACCGCGAGATTTAGACCTTTTTGGAACCACTTCTGGCGGCCTTGTAAGGTGATCAGATATTCCTTCGCCCACCTTTTCCAAAAGGATTGGTGACACTGATGCATCAACTGCCATCTATTTAGTCGGTTGAGGGGAACCTGTGAAACGTTGAGTTCTGGAAGAGCGTGCAATGGTTGCCCGATCAAGAAATGGCGTTAACGGAACGAGATCATTTTGTTCTGATGAGACCGGTGTAAGTGGCCATGAATTCAATATTCCTGTGCGGGTGACCAACGTTAGCATTTCCTCAAATATTAGAATTTGAGTACCAATGACATGCTTCATGTGATATTTTGAACTCTTGATTGCAGCTTCCCACAACCCATCGAAGTGTGGTGTGGCTGGGGGATTAAAATGCCAAGTGCACGGAAGGTGAGAAATCATTTGCTCTTGTACAGTGGTGTCCTTAAATATAGAGTTAAGTTGCTGAGCAGCTCCGACGTAGTTTGTCCAACAGTCGGAATACAAATGTTCAGGAGTTCCACGACGAGCCACAAAACGATCTAATGCAGCGAGAAAGGCGTCTGTTGTCAAGTCAGAAACAATTTCCAAATGGACCGCCTTTACTGACATGCAGATGAACAGGGCAAGGTACACCTTTGAAGTGCGAGCATTACGACGGCGAGATTCCTTGATGACGAAAGGCCCTCCATAGTCCATACCCACGTGTAAGAAAGGTCGATGCGGTTGAACACGGCTTGATGGGAGATCTGCCATAAACGTCGAGGCTGATCTGCCTTGTGACGGCTACACGTGACACAGGAAAATATAAATCGTCGTATGGCATCTCAGCCAGAGAAGATCCAGAATTTATGCGACATCATGGATAGAACTAATTTGGGTCCACCATGAAGGAAACTCAAATGATAATGACGAATTAGTAGTTCAGTGACATGTGCAGAGTGCGGCAGAAGAATAGGATGTTTTGCGTCTTCACTTCACACCGAATATCGAAGACGACCTCCAACACGAATAAGTCCGTCATTATCAACAAATGGGGCAAGTTGAGCTAGTGAAGGGGGAGTTATAATCTGCGATGTAGTCAGCTGTTTCCACAAGTTAGAAAAAAGTTTCCGTTGTGTCTCTTTAAGTGGTTAAGAGTTTAAGATGTGGTTCAACTCTACTCTAGTAAGTGGTCCCGTTACTACAGGTCGGTGTCTAGATCGAGAACTGAAACGGAGACAGTAGGCCAAAACTCGTTGCATTTTAATCAAAGATGAGAACCGTTGAAAAGGTTCAATAAGTGGATTAATTATAGTAACTTGGAAAACGGTTATTTTATCAGCTTTGGTCTCCTGCAAATCATTTGGAAGCATTGGAGTGAACGTCGACTTTGGCCAATATTCTTCACTAAGAGTTAAAAATTCTGGGCCCTTCCAATGTAAGGACGACGATACCATAGATGCGGGTAGAAGTCCTCGTGACGCCGGCTCAGCTGGGTTTTCGTGTGTTCGAACGTGACCCCAATGACAGTCAGGAATCAGTGTATGGATTTTTGCAACGCAATGAATGACAAATACCTTAAAATATTTTTGTTCAGACGACAACCACGAAAGGACAACCGAAGAGTCAGTCCACGCCCGTACTTGAGAGATTTTGATTGTTGTCGAGAGAACTTCTTGTATGTGAGACAGTGATTGAGCCAACTACAACGCAGCACATAGTTCTAAACGAGGTATAGATAATGTTTCATCTAGCTGAGAAGTTTTGATTGGGCAACCTTTGTCTTGCAAGACACAAAATGGAAACGATGGTGCTACCGTTGTCCCGGTACGACGATGGAGAACAGCCTGCTGAAGGTGGTTGACCGGGCTGCGACGACACACCACAACGTCGACTTGGACCAAAAAAAAGCCGACAGACGGCCGACTCAACACGTGAGAAACATGGCGGATCGCACTGCGAACACAGCGGGTGGGCGATAACGACGGAACACTACGGTTTTGACACGGGCGGCCGCAACACGCGATTTGTGTGTGCAACGAGGGGCACGACACGGAACAATAAATTATTAGCACAGACGGCTCGAAACGTACGGAAAGCCAAGATGGCGTTACTGACGACGACGGCGCGCCGGTTCGCAATAGTCACAAAACTCCGGCCTACGGAAAAGACAGTAATTGCCAAGACGGCCCAGGAATGGAGATTCGCGACTCTTGACTATTATAATGCGACTAACTAACACGGCCACGGGCTAGCTTGCGTCGGGGTAAAGACCATCAGCGGCCCGCCGATAATGGTTCCTTCTCTGGAGATGTCGGAACGGTCGCGCGGTGAGTGTGGTATTAAATATTATCGTGGGGCAAAGTCCAAGACCGGAATCTCGTACCAAACAAGATATCTACCGGCATAGTGCATATTGTGTCCGCCCGGCACTTATAATCTTATATATAAAAATGAATCGCAAAATGTGTTGGTAAGCGCATAACTCAACAACGCCTGGACCGATTTGGCTGAAATTTTTTTTCAACTGTTCGGAATTGCCAGGAGAAGGTTTTTATGAACGAACATTTTTAAAAAAGTCTACCGAATAAGTAGAAAAAGTGCAAAAACTATTTATTGATGTCTGTGATTTGAACCCGATACCGTTAAAATATAAAAAATAAATTAAAACTATAATATTTTTGTGTTGCCATGGAAATGTTATGGACAATATTTATTCAATTTAATTGTTTGAATAAAATATAATAAAAAATTACTGGGAAGACCTTAAAAAAATTTGTATTAAAAAAACATAATAATTTATTTTTGATATGCCTCCTATACGACGAACCAATTTATGTAGAATAACCCGAAATGCTACCAACCAAGCTAATTACCGATCTAACCAAAGTCCACAAGAACGTGACGACCGAAATGAACGTGAAAGAATTCGGATATCACAAACGCGTGAAGTGTGAACGCGAAATTCAACTAATAATCGCGCAAACTTGAATCGAGCTGCTTTTAGTTACGATGTGTCAATTGACTACAGTAACTACCAGTGTGTTGTTATTGGTTCTATGAACTCAGTTTGCTCATATTGTAAGGCTTTGAAATACAAAAACGAGGCCAATGGTTTGTGTTGCGCAAATGGTTAAAGTGAAATTGATACCATTGGATCCACCACCAAAGCCGTTGTACTCATTGGGTTTC
>NC_042493.1:112050724-112053734 GCF_005508785.2 Acyrthosiphon pisum
GATAATTGGCTTTTGTTATATGATCTATTAAACAAAAGGCTTCTAATTCTTTATTAGTGGAATGTTGTGAAATTAGTTATTATGTTATCTAATTCCATAATTAATTGATTTTCTCTTTGAACGAGTCCATTAAAATATAATTCATACCATAAAAATATAGGTACCAACGATTTGTTGTTAAAATTTAAATATTTAAACTAGCTAATATTTTATGTGAATATTACCTTTGTAATATTACTGTACAAATGTATGATAGTTTAATACTCACCGTTTCTTCTTGTATTAAGTTAGCATTTAGATTTACAATAACACGAGGGTTAAATGGTATTGAATTTATTGTTTTAGCATATAAAAGTAAACTATACAATATTAAGAATAACATTGGAATGCAAAAAGGAAATATAATTAAAAAGTCGATTTCCCAATATTTTGATAATTCCGCGTTTCAATATTATTGTCAGAAGCCGTTTTCTCGGCAAATGGTGTACGTGGTTTTAGCTATGAATAATTGTTGGTCCTGAAAAGGACCTTTTTACATAAGTGTATGTGCTTTACTGTTCTGACCCGTTGTCTACGGTTCAGAACTTCAGACATCTTCGAACCCTTCCCGAGGGTTCCGGTCCGTCATGACGTGGCAGAGTTTCGTTTCTCCTGGTCATTTCTCCGAGTTGAAGACGGCTGAAAAATTCAGTTGGTGAATATTTTTCAATTATTTTCTCTCCATATCTCGTGCCGGCGTCAGCGGTTGTTTCCTCAACGAACCAAGTACTTCTCGTCGAACTGCGTGTGAGCTCTGTGTTCCCGCACCGAAAACATCCTTGGCCAAACATTGTGCTATTGAACGTTATTCTCGGTGACTTGACGGTTCGAAACGTTGCAGCAGACTGATGCTCTCCGACTCAGTTGCACCCGTATTTATACATAATGCGTTGTTGTTGCGCGCTCTGTGGTTGGTCGACAGTAGTCGCCGCCCGCCGTCGGGATAACGGCATTACCGCTCGTGGTGGTCAAATCTTAAACTTAATGGACTACAGTTTTGTTGCGACATAGGGCCCGTATCCACCAAGTTTCTCCCGCCTTTTCGTTACCGTCCGCGTACCGGACCTATTTTATGTTATATTCGTGATTTATTTTATTTCATACAACTTCTGTGATAATTTATATTTATGTTCCTTTGCCGTCTCGTTCTCGCGTCTCCCATTGACGACGCCATGCCACTCGTCCGGCGACGGGTACGAAGCGGCCGACCAACCGGCCAACGTTATCTTTGCTCAACGCCCTCGACCGACGACACGACGAGCCGAATGGCGACCACACGACCCATACGGCCTTCGCGTATCTCCGCTCGCCCCCCGTCAACCGAATACATGTCCGACGACGTTACCGAACACTCCCTCGATCGCGCGTGCAACGAGCACACCCGATTCCGTCGACCACGCACCGCGTACATTAACTGTTATGTGTTATGCATAGTGTACAATTATAAACGACTCTCGACGCAACGCGTCACAATAAATCAGTGTGTTTACTCAATTCTTCTACCTACGTAAAACCTGTGTACCCATACCTTCTGCAACGGAGTCAAACACAAAACGTATGCTGGCTACTGAAGTTGACCACACTGCAACATGGCATCCCAAAATTACTTGACCATTTTACTGATTTTTTTTTTTCATGTTCGTAATTGTCAGTGCGAGACTTATACGAAAGACAATTTTTATGCAAATACCTCTGAAAACAAGGAAATCTGGACGGAAAAAATACAATATTGACGCAATCGGTCGCAACCCGGACGAACGGTGACACAACTCAAAAAACACGTTGACCGAGTTATTACCATACGAATTTGCAGAATTTCGTCCGCTTGACATTTTTGATTCATATCATATTAAAGGTCATTAATAGCTCAAGTGTCTTTATTTCTGCTTAAAATAATATACACATTCGAGCTGAGACATCGAATTTTCTTAGATGTGACTTTAATCTGGCCTGAAAAAATAATGTTTGTAAGACGATTTTGTTTTTAGCTTTAGTAGAAATAACGGCACAAGTCAAACCGAAATGAGATTTACAATAACACGAGGGTTAAATGGTATTGAATTTATTGTTTTAGCATATAAAAGTAAACTATACAATATTAAGAATAACATTGGAATGCAAAAAGGAAATATAATTAAAAAGTCGATTTCCCAATATTTTGATAATTCCGCGTTTCAATATTATTGTCAGAAGCCGTTTTCTCGGCAAATGGTGTACGTGGTTTTAGCTATGAATAATTGTTGGTCCTGAAAAGGACCTTTTTACATAAGTGTATGTGCTTTACTGTTCTGACCCGTTGTCTACGGTTCAGAACTTCAGACATCTTCGAACCCTTCCCGAGGGTTCCGGTCCGTCATGACGTGGCAGAGTTTCGTTTCTCCTGGTCATTTCTCCGAGTTGAAGACGGCTGAAAAATTCAGTTGGTGAATATTTTTCAATTATTTTCTCTCCATATCTCGTGCCGGCGTCAGCGGTTGTTTCCTCAACGAACCAAGTACTTCTCGTCGAACTGCGTGTGAGCTCTGTGTTCCCGCACCGAAAACATCCTTGGCCAAACATTGTGCTATTGAACGTTATTCTCGGTGACTTGACGGTTCGAAACGTTGCAGCAGACTGATGCTCTTCGACTCAGTTGCACCCGTATTTATACATAATGCGTTGTTGTTGCGCGCTCTGTGGTTGGTCGACAGTAGTCGCCGCCCGCCGTCGGGATAACGGCATTACCGCTCGTGGTGGTCAAATCTTAAACTTAATGGACTACAGTTTTGTTGCGACATAGGGCCCGTATCCACCAAGTTTCTCCCGCCTTTTCGTTACCGTCCGCGTACCGGACCTATTTTATGTTATATTCGTGATTTATTTTATTTCATACAACTTCTGTGATAATTTATATTTATGTTCCTTTGCCGTCTCGTTCTCGCGTCTCCCATTGACGACGCCATGCCACTCGTCCGGCGACGGGTACAAAGCG
>NC_042493.1:112053784-112055419 GCF_005508785.2 Acyrthosiphon pisum
TAAAAAGTCGATTTCCCAATATTTGATAATTCCGCGTTTCAATATTATGTCAGAAGCTGTTTTCTCGGCAAATGGTGTACGTGGTTTTAGCTATGAATAATTGTTGGTCCTGAAAAGGACCTTTTTACATAAGTGTATGTGCTTTACTGTTCTGACCCGTTGTCTACGGTTCAGAACTTCAGACATCTTCGAACCCTTCCCGAGGGTTCCGGTCCGTCATGACGTGGCAGAGTTTCGTTTCTCCTGGTCATTTCTCCGAGTTGAAGACGGCTGAAAAATTCAGTTGGTGAATATTTTTCAATTATTTTCTCTCCATATCTCGTGCCGGCGTCAGCGGTTGTTTCCTCAACGAACCAAGTACTTCTCGTCGAACTGCGTGTGAGCTCTGTGTTCCCGAACCGAAAACATCCTTGGCCAAACATTGTGCTATTGAACGTTTTTCTCGGTGACTTGACGGTTCGAAACGTTGCAGCAGACTGATGCTCTCCGACTCAATTGCACCCGTATTTATACATAATGCGTTGTTGTTGCGCGCTCTGTGGTTGGTCGACAGTAGTCGCCGCCCGCCGTCGGGATAACGGCATTACCGCTCGTGGTGGTCAAATCTTAAATATACTTGTATTATGTAAAATTTAATTTTATTGAATAATTATAATGAATAATATAATATCTCTGAAATCAAACCTGTTATCTATACATTTATATAATATATTCTGTACATAACATTACAATACTAATAATCATAAAATAATTGTGTGCGATTCCCCGAATAATACCGATTACGTTGTATAAGGCCATCATAGTGACCAGATATGTACGGCTGTGATAAAGACTAAAAGATAATGATTAGTGGTCGGTACGAGTGTACTTTATACGACCACTATAATAATATAATGTCAATGTTGTGCAATGATAAAGGTGAGCAAGCATGACGATTGACGATTTAGAATTTTTTTTGACTGCAGCTCGACCACACACCATTACGGGGACGGTTTAAAATACCTTGACACGGACAACGCCGGGCAGTGGGCAAATGTAAACTGGGCCCGTGGCTACTTTGTTTACAGAGTTTACAATCGCCCTGTAGTATTACTGCTATGCCGATTATAATTATTTAAAACTGTGCTCAATTGTCCATAATTTATTTATTTGTTCATACGAGCAGTTGCACAATTACTAGAAGTAGGTAATATACAGTGTGTATAATACAGTTCAATAAATCGCGATGTATGTCGCTCAATTATTAAACAATTATTATAGTATTTAATTATAAATTGAAAACATATACATTTATACATATAAAAAAATATCAATATTATACTTATGATCTAGTTTCATGAATCTAATTATAGGATTTAGACAATACTATTCGTTGGTTGAAATGGAACAAAAAAATTATTAATTTTCTAATTCGTTTGTCCATTTAGTAACATTTAATAGGACGGCTATATCTGCATACGTTGTCTCCGTCTTACAAATGCACAACATACCAAAAACTGTTTTGTGCGGGACAACTATGTTCCTTCTTCGTTTATAATAGAATTGCCAAAATTCCACAACACATAAAGAAGAACTTAATCTGTGTCGTAGCTTTTTTGTTTTTTTATAGCACGTACCAATATATAGTTTTTAATA
>NC_042493.1:112055519-112057164 GCF_005508785.2 Acyrthosiphon pisum
TCATTTGTAACGGATGAAAAGGAAACTACCACACGACGAAAAAAACATTATTTAGTATATACAAACGTTTAACAATGTCATTGTATTGAGTCTTAACGGTGCGGTTTTATTATACGTTTCTCTTGTTGAATAATCGCATTATTCGTGACAATTATTATCCGTGATTCGTGAACACGTTATTATCTTGAAAACGCGATTATGACTATACAGGAACGACCGAACGGGAGGTTAATTTTTTTGCCCCTCCTAGATTTTTATCCAGTTACGCCACTGTGTATAGGTACACGTCTACATAAATATATTATACACATAATATACATTTAAATATCGTATACATTATACTTATTCAAGCAGCCCAAATTTCTTTTGGGAGATAAAATGTAAATATCACAATTGACTGCACTGCTGAGTCGTGCACTTTGTGTTGAAAAGAGCCAACGTTATCGGTCAAATTATTTTGGGAAAGAGAGGTCCCAGTGGCGGATCCAGGGGGAAGGCAAAGGGGGCATTTGCCCCCCTCCTCCCAATCGCCGTAGTTTTTCTTTGTTTTACACTGTGTTTAGCCAATTTTGGAACTTTTAGTACATCCCCCCCCCCATGCCCCCCTCAAAATTAAGCCATAGATCCGCCACCGACAGGTCCAACCAGTACTATTTTGTGCAGCAAACACTTGTAGTATACTCTTATAAATCTATATTATAGGTACCTATACTACATAATATATTAACAACATTTGCAGTGGAAAAGAAAGAAATGGTAAAAATGCAGCTTACAAAAACGACGAGAAAAGCAAATATAATGGGAGTTTTCGAGAACAAAAAAAAGACTGCGTTTAAAGATTATAATAATATTATATTACTTGTAAATTTATTAATTTTTTCGTTTTTCGATTAAACGATTAAACGATTTTGTAGATCAATTATTTTGACAACTAAACAAAATAATCCGGGTTGTTTATACCTACATAGTACGATGTACTGATTTTTTTAGACTATAGACTATATACCTACTATAATTATTATTGGGCATATCGTTTTGTGAATGTATTTGATTAACAGTTTTACAGATGTTATACGAAATATATTGGTAATATTATACTCGATTAATAATGTTCGCTACACGGACGACCAGGGCCGTTTAACACATTTGCGACTTGGATCAACAATATTTGTACGCCCCCCACCAAAAAAAAAAAAAAAATTAATCCTTTTTTAATTGTTTAGTTGTATTTTTTTATTTATGAACATTTTGTTAAAAACACAGATCACGATGATACATTATTTTAATTATTGTCAAAATGTATAACAACATACAATTGTAATCTATAAAAAAAATTAATAGTTATCATGATTGACAAAATGAGTAAATGACGCCAAATGGCCGTATCATAGTCATGCAATGCAAAAAATCCAAGTAAGGTACTCAAAAAAATTCTCACAAAAAAAAAAATATTATTTTCATAATATATACCGGCGCCTGGCCGTCCCTCTAAATGTGTCAAAAATTGGCCCTCTTAATACGGCCCTGCGGACGAAATTTGTTGTCTCTGTCTTACAAGTGGGGAACATAGCAAACATTTAGCTCTGTTAGTTTAAAAATTAAATCTAGTATCTTGATAGATACTAGTTACTATACAATACATGAA
>NC_042493.1:112057264-112061919 GCF_005508785.2 Acyrthosiphon pisum
TAACTTTCAATTCTAATGGTTAATTATTTCGAAGACACATAGATTGGTTGAATGGACCGTAGGAACAGGAGAAAGCCAGCATTATTCCCGATCAATTTGTGGAACTATTATGCTTATTATTGTATCTTGTACAATTTAGTTAGGATGTAAAAGGATAAAAAGTATTGCTTTTAAAAAGGCACGTTATTTTGCTTATATATTTCTTACATCTTTATTGAAGAACATAATCATATATATTAACAAGTATAAGGGCCCGTTTTACAATCATAGTTTAAACCTCGGTTACGCTTGAACCACTGATTTTACCGGCCGAATTCGGTGGTTTAACCGGAGTTCAACTATTATAATACGGGCACTAAGTGCACGTTGTCTGTTAACAAAATGAACTCCAAAAGGAAAATTACAGTGTTACACTTTATAATATATAACACTTATTTATAGGTAAACATTCCAAGAACAAACAATTCTGTCGAAGGGTGGCATAATAGTTTTTCATCTACATTAAAAGTAATTCAGGGTTTTTTTTAATGATTTTTTCTGACTGTACAAACTTATTCCTACTCTGGTTGTAAATATAAGTAATAATATTTACTTGAAATGGGTAATTTGTAATAATAATTGCTTATAAAGATAAAAACAATCAATTGACTAGGTACCTAATTTCTTTATAATTTTTGTAATATACTTTTACAAATATGAAATAATAGTAAAAATGATAATTTTGACTGAATCAAAATGCCGTCTAGACCACTACAACTTTTACAAAGAAAAATTGTTAGTATATGTTTAAGTAAAAATACTTTAATTGGTTCAACTAAAGAAAACTTTAAGATATTAGATGTGTTACCATTTGAGTCCGTGTATAAAAAAATAACTATTGTATATATAATTAAAAACTTTGAATCCTTTCTGGATATGTCAATAAGGTTATTAAAAGAGAAAATAGGTCATTTGATGTCAGAATGGAGTATTTTAGAAAAGCGTTTGGTAAAAAATTCATAGATTATCTAGGTCCAAAAACTACAAATCAACGCCAGTAAATATAAGAAGGGACATATTCTATACAGAAGGCAATCGTATAACTATAGAAATGAAAAAGAAATTCAGATTTGGTTATTTTTAATACTTGAACGATTTCAGATTATATTTAACTATTGCAATTTAAATTTAGTTTATAAGTATTCTAATTGTATAGATTGATTATTCAGTTCTTGTCCGCTTTTCTTATTTATAATTAAATTGTTCATACTAATTATTATATTATATAACTGTTTACCACCACCACAAGCACGTGCTTAAAGGTGGCAGATTCTTTTTATTTAAAAAATAATAGTATAATTATGAATAACATAAACAATTTTTAATTTTAATAAAAACATTTATTTTTTAATTTTGAAGTTTACTTAATTATTGTTATATAATATACAATAGAAATTCTTTTTTTGCACTGCACAAAGTAACAATTTGCATTGCACAATTACTTTTCTCACTGCACAAAATGTGTCTCACTGCACACTAAAAAAAACCCTGAAGTAATTAATCCTAATATTTGGAAGTGTATTGAGGCGATTATAAAAGAGGAATCATTAAATAAAATCCATGTTGAACAGTTTATAGCTGGGCATTCTATATGGACGTTAAAAGAAAATATAAAGACTTTGCTGAAAAGTTAAAAAATGTGTGTGATGACTATCATATAGAATAACAGAAGATTACTTAAGGTCGATAATATTTTGAAGGTCATTATAATAATATAATGCAGGACTTGAATCCGATATTGGATACCGATTTTGAATACCGGTTTAAACCGTTAAAACCCAAAATTGACACCATAACCGAAAATAAAATCAAAAAAAATCAACACCGGTAATCAAAATTGAAAAATATAAAAACCGATAACCCCCTTATAATACAATTTGTGTATAAAAATGTATTTGGCTAAGTGTACTTATGATATTATTTAAAACAATATATTTCCAAATTCGTAGGTTAGTTAAAAATCAGAGTAAAATATTTATTTTAATCGTTGGATACAATAGTATATTAATATTTAATATCGTACTGGTATCCGGGTATAATATATTTTTACTATTTAATCATTTTTGTGGTACGCAAATTTATTAAATTTTCCACTCGGTAAAGGTCGTACGGCACTCGTACCACCTGTTGTCCGGTTATGTCTATATAAATAAATTGTAATATTATTGTACAAAAGTTGTCAAAACTCACAAAGACCAAAAAGTGATTTCCTAATACAGTAGATTCCTGTTACGAGATTTGTTCAGATTAGGATATTATAACTCAAGTCAATAATTATTAGAAAATAATATGTTATCGTGTACCGAGACATATACACGGCCATATGGGGGTAGTATAAGGGTTCAAACCTCCCAGAAAATTTTTTCAAACAGTATTATTTTTCGATATGCCGCTATAATATGTAAAATACTAAAATACAATTATAATTTTTTTTAAATATTATTTAATTATTCGAAAATTCGATTATACTGTCGTTTACACGTTCTACACAATACAATATATTATTATTTACCATCCTTGTACAATGTACCGTCTATACTATACCTATTCTTGCCGTATCCACCGGTGTTTTACATTATTTTATGATTTATTAATTATTATGCATCAGTTTCTGTCGCGTTTAGTGTTTGAAGGTTTAATTAATATTTCTTGGAACATAATTAAATTAATATAGCTATATTATTCGATAAGCGTTTATACTGCAGGTCTATATTCAATGTTCATTATCTTTATATATAAAAAGACTTGTCCTGGGTGATTCATCATCGCTTAGCCGGAACTGCTGAAGCTATGGATATGAAATTTTCAGTAAATGTTCTTATTACTATGTATAGGCGCACTAAGAAAGGATTTTTCAAAATTTGCATTTTAAAGAGGTGCTCAAACAGGGATCTTGAGGTTCACGATGGAAATTGGAAATTTTATTTTTATTTATTTTTTAAATAGTTGCCATTGGCTACAGTCTACAGTATAAATTAATATTTATTTATTATTGGTTTCCATTGGTTATTTGGGCAGATCAGGTACAAGTTAGCACCAAATCAAGTTATTGAACATTGCAGCAAGTTACACCCAAAAACAGTTGAACAATCATAATTTTTTAAGTTGCAATTTTTTACGGACAACGGAGTGCACGGGTTCAGCTTGGTATGAATGTTTGTGTGTAGATTAAACCTCTGGGAAGAAGACTGACTTATTTAGGAATGGTTAAATTTGGTTTTTTTTATTCATCTGATATTAGTAGTTATGTTAGGTTAGGATTTTGTATTAATTGATTATATTAATATACCATAGGTGGAATACGACAAACTTGGTATAACTTTGTGTGTAGATTAGTCCTCTGGAAAGAAGATAGATTAATTTAATAAGGACTAAATTTGGTTTTTTTATTCATTGGATTTTAGTACGGTTAGGTTAGGTTAGGATTTTTTATTAATTGATTATATTAATCCACCGTAGGTGGAATTAAGTAAAAACGACAAACTTTGTATAACTTTGATACTTTAGAGTTAAATCATACACTTACGTACAAACAGCACGGGGTCCGCGATCTACCGTAGGTAGATTGCCTACCTGATAATATACTGCCGCGAACCAGAATTTTTATTCTGGGCCACGGAAAAGTTAAGATAAGTTTTGAACACCATACACCGATTATTAAATAACGAATTGAACAAAGTTTGAGTCATAAGAGTCCTGATGCCTACATTTAACGAGCAACGAAGTGCACGGGATCAGCTATTTTTGATAAAAATATATTTATCATTATTACCACTAGAAACATTCCAATACGTTTCATAACATTTTTTATATTTACTATGATCACATAAACGATAAAATTTGAATAAAAAATTATACATATCAACGTCGGAGGCAAAATAAAAAAGCAATCACGGGCGAAGCTGTGACGGGTCGGCTATATATATATCGGTTTTATACCATAGGTGGAATACGACAAACTTGGTATAACTTTGATGTTTTATAGTTAAATCATATACGTACGTACAAACAGCACGGGGTCCGCGATCTACCGTAGGTAGATTGCCTACGTGATAATATACTGCTGCGAATCAGTATTTTTATTCTGGGAAACGGAAAAGTTAAGATACATTTTGAAAACCATACACCGAATATTAAACAACGAATTGTACAAAGTTCGAGTCATATAGAGTTAGTACATTAAACGGGCAACGAAGTGCACGAGATCAGCTAGTACTCAATATAAACGACCAACAAGTCATTTGATGAAAATATATGTTTTAATTATTTTTAGTCATTAAAACTGTAACAATGTATTATTATAATATATTATTATTTATACACTGGACAATATAAAAATAATAAGAAACAATCATTTTTTTGTGTTCACAAATATATTTTTACAAATCGAACCAAAACAATACGAAAAGGAGAAAAATAATTTTAAAAAAAGGAATATTTTATATTCACATGAAAAAATGGGGGGGGGGGGGTAGCAAGGAATTTAGTACAAAATAATAAAGCAACATTTTCGCAACATTTTCAAAACGCAGTGAAGGACGTCATATCGGTTGAAATTGAGCCGGACAAGGAAACGACAGTGCTGAATAGTGATGAGCTGACTGATTGCCTGGATC
>NC_042493.1:112062019-112079805 GCF_005508785.2 Acyrthosiphon pisum
TGGCAGCAGCACATGGAAAATGCGATCTACCTCGTCGAAACAGATTTTCCACGGCGTAAAAAAGCGTAAAGCGCATTTTCCACGCGTTGTGCTGCTGCCGACGAGAAACCATCAGTAGCCCACACTAGTACTGTCCCTTGGACCGAAGACGACGGACAGGATGACAGCGATACAAAGGAGCGGATGATACGAGAAAGAGCACGGACGGTGCCCAGCGGCCACCCATGGCTCGACGGGTTGCAGTTACGGCCGCGCGGGAGCTATGGTCGACGGCTAGTGCGCGTATGTCATGTGCGTTGACGCTTGATGGTGACGACTCTGGCGACGGACGGCGGAGATCAATATAGACTCGGTATGAGTGAAGCCAGACTGGGTGCAGCGGAATCGGTGGTGATCACGGAAAAGTGACCCTGCTGATGTGGGATTACAGTGGGACAAAAAGGCGAGAACCAGTGGACTGCAGCGTGACGCACCGTGGTCCTCAACACTCGGTAATTTTCGCCCCAGCGTTGTCCCTTCAGCCGCGTGTTCATCTGCAATCTGCACCGCCACTGCGGAGATGCACACCGCCAGACCATGAAACGGTCTGGGGGGTCCAGCACCACTGACGTCCGTGTTCCTATATAGCACACATCTGTCTACTCACCCCGTGCCATAGTCTCCGCCGCTGCCACCGTGTCACCGTCGTCGTCGTCGTCCGTCACTACACGCGTGACCGTAACTGCAGCCTGGCGCTCGCCCGTGAACCCGTCGCGCCATGTGTGGCCGGAGAACGTGAGTGGGTGACATACCGCCGCGCATCGTCCGTGCTCTTTCTCGTATATCCTCCCCTTCTTTTCGTCGCCGTCATCCTGTACGTCGTCTTTGCCCCAAGGGGCAGAGCGAGTGTGGGCTACGGACAGTTTCTCGTCGGCAGCAGCACAATGCGTGGCAAATGCGCTTGACGCTTTTCCACCCCGGAAAATCTGTTTCGGCGGTGTGGGTCGCATTTTCTGTGTGCTACTGCCGGGTCCAGCCAACCATTCAGTTCACCAATATTCGGCACTGCCATTTACTTGTCCAGCTCGATTTTACCCGGTACGGCGTCCTTCACTGCATAGGCAAGAATAGGCCCGTCCTAGGAAATTTGAGTGGTTTTGTCATGCTCCGACTTCAGGTAGGGCGCGTTGCCAGTGGTGGACGTATCACTGGCCAAACGAAAAGGCTCCATTGGACTTACGACGTTCTCATCGCCTTTCTGAACTGCGTCGGCAAGCGTTGCCTCACCGGGTATCGTAACACAATCTACATGATCCAATAACATGGTGACACCGCTTTTCCGCTAGATGTATTACTGACCACGAAAAATAGAAGATATTCCATGACTCTTATACTATGATTGTCGTCATCCTCGTACCGCCGTTTAAATTGCTTGAAAATATTCTTACCCGGATCTTGAATAGTAAGGCATTTAATTTAAAAATTTTATGGTTGACAGTCATTTTTTAGCTCTTGTGTATTGTCGATTGATTTGAGAATTTCTATTAAGCTAAATAGACACTTCCAACACAGAGACCGATACATTTGAAAATCACCAAGACGACGACTTTTATTACTAGCCAGTGAGTACGTTAATCGTTCCGAGCAACAGAATTCCGAACGCCTTTGTTTTTCTAAATTAAGACGGAAAATTCAACTAACAAAACAATAAAACAATTTAATTTTTTTTTTCATTCTACAATATTTTAACGTCACAGTACCCTAGTAATTTGTTTAACACTGTGCAAAATTATTCACAAAATATTACACCAATAACAATCTTAATTCAATAAGTTAGTAAGATAAAAACAATAATAATCAACTAGTTAAGTTAATGACCACCTTTGCTTATTTAAATTATAATGGATAGTATAATTTATAATGCCAAGGTATACGATAACGCCTATACCATAATAATACCTAAATAATAATAATATATAAAATAATAATATTGACTGCCAGTATAAGGCAAAGTTAGTGCTTGCTTCTGGGAGTGGTTGTAAAAATAATAAATGATAAAAATAAAAATAAAAATAAATAAATAACTATTGATTAATTTTATTGACAATTATAATATCATAGTCAGTGATCAGTCAGTCAGTTACTGAAAAAAGTTACCCAGTAGCCACTAGCCAATGTAATTATAATTAAAGTACGGCCAGCGAAAAATGAGCCGCGATTGTGGCGTCTTTTCGGTAGGGCTATAGTTTTTAGATAGCCCTACTGAAAGAAAGCCACTTGGGGTGCTACAATTACGGCTCATTTATCGCTGGCCGTACTACTAGTATTTGGATGTATGATAATGTTCATAAATGTATTTATTTTTATTACCGTTATAATTTTTTTTATTTTATCCACTAACGAACTGAGTACCTAACTATTTAACTATAATTTACAACTGACTTCTTTGGGTACATAATATCAAGATTCAACATAGTACAAGATATGTAACAGATGTTTACATACTGTCTTATATTAAAAAAAAAAAACACCAAGTAGAGGTATTATTCATATTTTATTACCAATTTACTCAAAAACCAATGTTATATTACTTTAGTTACTTTAGTATTATTAACCATTATCATAAATATAATAGATTATAAAATGTATATGTTTGATCCACGCTGAACTTGATACAGTAAAAATTTAAAAAAAAAATAAGTATAAATAAAATATAATAATTAATAAAAATGGCTAAAAATTTCGACATAAAAATGATATATTTTGTAAAAAACATTTGATTACTGATTCTTTTATTATTTCTAAACACATATTTTTTAGCTTTTGTTCATTTTCATTTATTTTTTGTTAAAACTGTTTGGATATTTAACAATTTAATAATATTGCTTTTGAATTCGATTCAAATAGTTCAATTGATCAAAAATATACATCTATAATTTATTATATTTATGAATATAATTGAAAATATTAGATACCTAATAGGTAAAAAAATAATTTCTTATTAAATAATAAAATAATATTATTAAATAGTAAACTTTAAAAAAATGGGGGAAGGGGGAATGTCTACATCAAAAATATATCTAGGGAAAAATGTCCGTAATTCAGATAATGATAGGTACAAGTAGAGGTCTGATTGTCCGAATGAAACGTTTCGAGAAACCAAAAATATTAAGTCCCTACTTAATAGTTACAGAGTACTGCGACAATGCTATTTTAAAACGTAGGTAAGGAAAACGTATAAAAACAACAAACAAATAAGCTATTTACCAATTACGATTTACATTTTGAAAGATTTTAAGAAACGATTTCAACGATTGTTGAATTCTTGAAATTACCATCGTGTAGGTACTTTTACAAATTACAATGTTATATTGCGAAGAGTAAATTGATTCGTCATAATCATAAATTTTACTATACTTGCCTGTATAAACGTCTAATAATTTTTCCATGCAAGAAGTATGCCACACCACATAATATATATGTCGCCCGGGCATGGCGGATACCTACGGGTGCCCACTAGAAAATCTGCCAAAACTACACACACGTGTTTACACCTACTGTTCCCTCCCCCACAGTTTAAAAAAACCACCCAATGGCCTAAGTTACCACGGGTTAACTAATAAAATAATAAAAAAATATATATATTTTATAATAATATTTTATAAATAAAATAAAGTTCTGTATTCAATTTGTAAAATATTAGATGATAATCAAATATTACATATATTTAATAAGAATATATTATATTGATTGTTTTATAAACGTAATCACTTAAATCATAATACATTTTTTTTTTTTTCGTATTTATTACTTTTTATATCTTTAAATATATACAAATGTATAACAATGTATATTTTTCCAATTAACTACCATGTTCAATAATTACCATCAGTGTCGGACTGACTCAAAAAGGCTCAGTCCACGATTTGGAAAAAAGGGCCCCCAACAGGCAAATAGAAAATGTTTTATTTAGCCCTGAAAAAATACGTACCTAACTAAAATTCAATCATTCGATATATTAACTGGTTTTACTTTATTTTCAATATATAATTTATATTGATTATATTCTCAAATACTAAACATTTTCTACAGACCCAAAGTAAATTTACTACAAGAGACCCATCGGACTGTTTTTATTACCAGACAGGGGATATCCCACCTATCCAGGTATCCAACTCCCAAATTACGCCACTGGGGTTACAAAACCTGTGACATCAAACATTATAAAGAAAAACATCGATTCAAATTGTGTCAAATTGTGCACGAGTACAATAATTAATATCAAAATATATAATAGTTCAGTTACAATCAAGCCCGGATTAAGACATTTAGAGGCCCAGGGGGTAAAGTTTTAAATGAGGCCCCTGTACGAAAAAAAAAATTAATGTATATAATGTGTTCTGGGGGTGAAGTGACCAGCCGACGTCATATGAAAGTATACCAAAAATGATGAAGAAATACCCTTTCAAGATTGTGTCTAACTTTTTTATTTTTTAAGATACTGGCAATTAACTTTTTTTATCAAAACCATACATATCAAGTATTCGTTTATGTATCTTCAAAAGTTTTCAACATTTTGATGTATTTTTTTTATTTTAAAGCTATTAATTGTCTATCAACTGTCTGACGTACGCAATTGAACTAGAAATCCGCTAATTTTTTTTATTAAATTAAAAAAGTAAAAAAAAAGTAAAAAAAATTTGCATTTTTTAAAGAAATTCGTGTAATTTAGTAATTTATTACTTAGTATGGGTTTTTTGTTTTTTGTATTATTCTACTGAATTATACTGAATAATACCTAGAATACCTTGAAAGTTTGGTTTTCATAATATATTCCTGTTAATCGTCACAACTTAGTTTTCCTAGAATTGAGTCGGTTAATTCGTCGTCAATCGTTTAATTTTATACTATTCGGTAAATTTTAGTTATCATAATATAAAAAACAAAACTCCTAGTTAATAATAAACTATTTGGAATAATGCACCATTTCCATTAAAAAATACTAATTTTTGCCAACTTTTTTCTCTGTTTTTAATTTAATAAAAATAATTAGCACATTTCTGGTTTAATTGCGTGTGTCAGTCTTATTTAAATTATTGTAAACGAGATTTGACTGCGTATTTGAAAAAGATGTCCGTTCGAGTTAAGGCTGGCTGCTCGTCTGATGGACACTTGTCCATCAACGTATCTCGTCGGGTAGTTCTATTAGATTCCTACTATGGCATTTTTAGTATAAAAATGGTATACGTGCCGTATATCCTGAGGTCATTTCGGACGTCATTCAAATAATCATATTATTTCTGGATTAAATTATTTTGTACAAAACCATAAATTTTGTACTGCTCAGTGATTAGGTTTTCCTAGAATATTCATATATCTATCATGGAATTAGTATCACGTGTTCCGTAGCGCGTCGTGCGGTACCCTTTGTATTATTACTATTATATGTTCACCTATGCTTGCCACCGGGGTTAAGCGCTTTTTGTAGCAATTAGATATATTTTAGTATTATTCCTATTAATGCATGCCACTAGCTGTCGTATTTAAATATATTAATTGATTACGTAGTCACAAATGTATAGGTACAACATAGAAAAAAACTGTTTTGCGCGGGAAGAAAGTGAGAATGCTACAGTCATAACTAAGAAATGACATTTTCACCACATAAAAAAAGAACTTTGGCTGTGCAATATCGTTTTTATATTTTCGTTATCGGAACTTCAAAAAAAGTTATTAAAGTTTGAAAAACACAAATAATAATGGATTTTAAAACAATAGGAACTTTTTTCGTACCTATAAGTGATATCAAAAAATAAAAACGATATTGCACAGCCAAAGTTCTCCTTTATAAGCGGGGAAATTTTGTTTCTTCGTTATGTCTGTAGTCTTCTCGGTTCTTTGCCACGCCAAAACGTTTTTGCTATGCTATTGCTATGCCGTAAGTGTGTAAGGCGGAGACAACACATGCGGTTGCCGGGGTGCGACGTCCTCTTAAAAGCCACAACAATTTTACACTATTTATAATCAATGATACATATTTGTATATAGACAGCTATTAAATTCGTAGAATGACAATGTCATTATTTTAATAATTATTGAGAACTTCTCAATAGATTGTAAACAAAAATACGCTTTCTGATTTGAAAAAAAAAATGTTTATTTCGTATTTCTATTTACTCTAAACGAAAAAATAAAATAATAATAAGTACAAAATCAGGGGCTCCCAATTACCATAAAGAAGCAGGGGCCCCGTCCGCAATTGCGGACTAGCGGTCCGGGCCAGTCCAACTCTGATTACCATGATTATATGCAAAAAGACTTGGTATATCAGTATATAATAATCAACCTTATGTATAGAGCGTCTAGATAATAATATACAGGGTTTTTCTGAAATGGATGAGGTAACTAGTAAATATACCAAGTATATGCGTACTCAGTGTGAGTATATTGAAAATCTAGATTTATACAAATTATTTTTAGAACATTATCTTAAATGTAAAATTAAAGTTGTAGTTTTTGCAAAATTCTCATATGAATCGAGTGTCATCTCATTTTCATGCTTGTCACGCGTTTTTCACGACCAAAAAAAAAAAAAAAATGGTGCGGCACATCAATTTGTATGAGAATATTACTAGATACACGGTGGTGATATTTATTTGTTGCCATTTAACATACACAATTAATTAACGTATTATTTTACATTGTCAACCAATAAAAATGATAAAATAATAACAAAATAAGGGTTGACAAATTTTTAAATTATAAAATTTACTGACATACATTTAAGTTGTGTTACATTGTGAAGCATTCATAATTAAATACACTTTATTTTGAAACCATTTTTTTATCTACACTCTTAGAGTTGTTCAATTTGACCCCCCCTATTTAACTATGATGCACTTTTCCGTCCGACGATGTAATGAATTCCAAGTTTTTTGCAGCAAATTTGGTATTTGACGAATGACATCAGCTATCATTCTCATCAAAAGTTCATCTCTGTTATTAAATTCTTTGGCATAAACATGTTCTTTCTACAATTCTGCCTATTCAATGTTAGTGTACTCCATTGTTCAAAATTTAAATTAAAAACTTTTAAATCTTAAAAACAAATTTAAAGTGTTGTTCAATATCAAATCAACTAATGTTCTTTATGTAAAAATTACGGTGAATTAGTTATTTTATAATAGACATTACGGATAAAAGTTACCTTGTACATATAAATCACACAAATCAATGTATGTTAAACTTTGTTAACATTAATTTTGTTTTTTATTTTATCATAATAGTTGATAATGTAAAATAATACGTTAATTAATCTTGAATTTTAAATAACAACACATAACTATCACCACTGTTTGTATTGTAGTGTTCTCATACAAATCGATGTGCCAAACCATTTTTTTTTTTTAGTCGGCGATTCGAGCGTGAAGAACGTGACAATCGTGAAAATGATGCCACACCTCGATTCGTATGAGAATTTTGCAAAAAATACAATTTGACTATTTATTTTTAAATTTAAGATAATGTTCTAAAAAAAATTTGTATAAACACAGATTTTGAATATAGAAAAAAGATTTCAATAAAATCTTCATTGGGCCATCATACTGAGTACGCATATACTAGTTACCTCATCTATTTCAGAAACACCCTGTATATCAAGGCTCTCTACTTCTGTCTTTCTATTTTTATATTATTAAATATGATAATATGTATGTATGTATGTATGTATATTATATGTTTATATGTAACAGTGGTATCACTGACGATTGTTATTCAGTCATTCGATCAACACGTTATTATATAATAATATAATCTAATAACCTTGAGTTCAATCTACCTATTTTTTATTATGTATGTTAAATATTTGTGAGTTACTATAATATGAGTTAGTAAATTATATATTTTATAAAGTAAAAGTAACTAATAATTTATTAAAATATCGATTATTCTTTAAAGGTATGTATTTTTAATTGTTACCAATATTATGTATTATGTTTACTAATAAAAGTTCCTGTATAGTGAAATTCGATCGTTTTTTAGTCTATTGAAAAAATAGAATTACATTTTTTTTTATAGTCCTCCTGATTTATATAACTTCAAATATTTAAAAAATTGTTTCAATAAGATATTCCTAAGGTATCTTAAAATTATATCGATAATACATTTATTAATACATATTATACTAATATAATAATATCAAAATATGTATATCTAAACGTGTATATATGCTTAATGTATATTAAATATCTAACTTGAAATATTTCAAAAATTATTTCTGTTTAATATTACCAAAGCATTTTTAAAATGACATCAATACTACAATGATTGTAGTATAATTATTATATAATAGAAATACTATTCTAATATCTTAATATGTGTATCTAAATGTGTACATAGGCTTAATGTCTATATGGAATATCAAAGTTTAAATATTTACATACTTATTCAAATTATTATTGTAATAAATATTATTATATTATATGCAGTAAAACTCGCTTAAGATGCTCTTTAAGGGACCAGTTCTCTAGAGCGTATTAAGCGGGAAAGCGTCTTATGCGGGAATGAAAAAAAATGAAGTGATTGAAATATGGAGTTGATATGTTTATTATTAAACATAATTTAACGGGTAATACACTAATAAATTAATTATAACTACATACATAGGTATATATATTTTGTGCTACTGAATTTAATTTAAAAAAAAAATTATATCAAGTATCACTGGTCTAATTTTTTTCGGTACTTTTGTTTTATCTCTTTAATAATACCCTGGTCTAGGGGTTGTAACTTAGATGTAGTATTCGGTGGCAAGAAAACAAGTTTTCTATTGGTAGTAGGGATGTCTTTTGAGTGAGCCGGATAATTGTCCACGAATATCCTTCATTGTATTATTTTTAAATGTTGACTTTGTCTGAAATGGACAGCGTTTTACGTGTCATACCACTAACCATAGCGAAATTATTACGATTATACACTTGCAAACGAACTGCACTAACTAAATCTCATAATACGACGAAATACAGTAGTACTGTTAGATTTGATAAAATAGGTATAGCGATTAAGTGATAAAATAAAACGATGCCACGAAAAGAACACGTAAACAAGTAAAATTTCTATTTTTATTTTCACAAACCTAATGAAATTTATCGTAATCTGCTAAACAAAACAGCGTCTTATCCAATGAGATAGAGAAAAACCGAGCGTCTTAACAGGTGGTTTTTACATTGACTAGTATAGGAAATATCTAGGGTCCGACCGAAAATAGCGTCTTCTGCGGGAAAGCGTCTTAAGCGGGAGCGTCTTAAGCGAGTTTTACTGTATATATATATTTATATATATATTTATATATGACAAAGAAAACCAATTTTCGTTGGATTCATAAATTATAGTGTATCTATACAGAATGGGAAAATCCAATTTAAATATTATAGTGTCAAAATCATAATTATTGTTTAGGATAATCTATAATCTATTTATCGACATAACAATTTAACAGTCAGTAATGCTTTCAGAAATGTTGAGTTTTTAAATGTAAATTCAAAAGAGCTTAAAAATAATAATACCCTACAATTGATAAAATTTGATACGTTACAAAACGTCGACCAGTATAAAGCTAAACCTATTTGCACCTTACCAACCGCCACCACGGGCGACGACGGCCAGACACAGTCAACTCTTCTACCGCGCCAAAAGGCACAAGGCGGGACTGGAAGATAAGTCGCGCTGGACGAGTATCGGCCGCCGGCGGTATCCCTCTCACTCACCAACCGTCTGACCGAACACACATCGACTCCGACGGCTGACCTAAGTCGTTTTTCTAATGATCGTCTACTGCGCAAACAGACTACGTCATATTTTCTGATTTTATAACCACGGCCGTAGCCACGCCGTCAGTACAATTTATTGTTAAGCACGGCTTTAGCACGCCGTCGAAAATCATCTTAAGCATCTTAACAATTGTTATAATTATTTTTGTAATTTACAATCTATATATATAACCACGGCCCCAGCCACGCCATCCCAATTTGTTCGCCAAATAAACGTCCCTCGTAGACATCTATATATATTTCACCCAGACGTGATGTTTAATTGATATTGTGACACCCACAACCATAATCTCGTCAGGACCGGACTACCGCGACTCACCACACCGCCGTAGCCCTCGTAAAATTATTCTCTTTTTATTATATCATATCTTAAGTTTGGTTCTTTAATTTGGTTCCCTAATTATGCTGTATTTAAGTATAATAATAAATTAAAATAAAATAAAATACTTTATAAATACTAATTTACTAAAAATGTTCAATATGAATATACCCAGTGGATACTTTAACTAATCACGGGTTGAGAATGAAAAGTTTCTATGACATGACAAATTACTGAATCGTGATTATAGTTGTAGACATTAGGCTGTAGTTTGATAGAACTTTTTTATTCTGCTAATTTTACGTAAGAATCAAAAGGTTCTATCGTCATGTTATTCAATGTTGGTTAGTATTAAAATGTATTATCAATAATACATGTTGATGATACAACAAAAAAAAAAAAAATTAAACAATGTATCTGACAATAAGTGTATTTATTTATTCATTAAAATTATAGTTATATTCATAAGATAACCTGAAAAAAAGATATTGGGTATTGAAGTTAAGAATCGCTCTACTGAACAATTGGATATTGTGACATAGAACCTTTTCATTCTCAGACCGCGTAATATACCGCGAACAATTTTTGTAGCCTGGTGGATGATATATTTAATTTCTGGGCGAAAACGATTTTATATAAAAATGTCGATGTTTGAAATTACTATATAATTTTATTTATTGATTATTTATTATGTTTAATTTTGTTATTTATTTATGACGTACCTATATCATTTCGTTTGACAAATAATTATTGATAATGGAAAACCCATGTTACCGTTCACCGTAGCCTGTAGGTACCTATCCATAGAATAATAAAATGCAAGAAAATAATTTATTCCACGCGGCACGTGACAATAATTCGACAATATGACGTGTCATCTGGTCATCAGTCGCCCCAGCAAATATCTACAAATTGATTATTTTTGATATTATTTTATTCATTGTTTCTACAAGCTATTAGCTAAATAATTATTTCACTTTGAACTTTAAACAGTTTAAACATTCAAGCTTTCAAGGTAATACGTCTATAGATATTATTAGTCTTATAATGTCTACGAGTACGTCATACGATATTACGTCTTTCGTCTTTCATTTAGTATAAAATAATTTAAAATCTAATATTTTATAATAAATTATAATATATTACAAAATACATTAATATTAAATGAAATATATATTATATACTTGTGTCTTAATAACGTATTACCATTGGTTATAAAACTAGTAAAAATAATAATATTTATAATCAATGGTATTACGTAATACGTATTGGTGTAATATTATTAATATTCTCTGAATTTCTGTGGAGATTCAATATAATAACTATTATTATAAACTATTATTTATTAATTAATATAATATTTAATATCTTGGATTATTATTACTTTTTTTTTCAAATTAATTTTTATAAAATTGAGTAAGTATCTATACTTAAGCGGTAAGCTAAACCTGTGGTTTAGGAGTAAAATTAACTTGACAATAAAATAAATTAACTCATAAGACAATCGTTACTAAATATATTTAGCTAACTCATAAACTATTTGTAATTATTTATGTGTTGTGAATTTTGATGCTGTTGTTAGATATAGGTAATATTTTCTATAATAATATTTACTACTGAAAAGTTTTTTATAAGCTCATAATAATATGTTGATCTTGATAGTCAGCTTGAGTTTTTTTTTTTATGTCGCCCAGTGACAATTCCTTAAAATAGGGTGACCATACGTCCTGTTTTATACAGGATTGTCCTTTATTTTGGCTTTGTGTCCTGTTGTCCTAACAAACTTCTCTCAGGACGCTTTTTCTCCCGTAATATCAAGTCTGTCCTATATTAATCCCGTTTTTACTGTTAATTTTTAATTTTTGAAATGTTTGAAATTATATAATTGAATAGAATAATATAAAAATCTATACTTTTCTAATGTATTTTTGGATTTTTGTTTTTACCATTATAATTATTGCATCACATTATTTTGGTGACGTAAACCGTACATATAATAGTATATTTACCTACCGGTGCGACCAATTCGTTATCAAATGGGAGCATATTGCAAAATAAATAAATATTAATAATACCTCTATATCGTGCTCAAGCGTTATCCTATCGGAAAACAAAAAAATATAATAAATTAATTTAAAAATATTATATATTAAATTATTAAAATATAATAATATGATAATATTTTTGTCCTGTATTTTATTTTTTTAAATATGGTCACCCTACCTTAAAATATCCACTGAGTATACCAGCTAAATATATCAATTTAACTTTAATAAGTCTATTTAGTGATTCATATTATTATATGCTACTATATCAGGGTTCTAAAGCTAGGTATTAGACTTTATGAACTCGGGGAGAAAAGTTCCTCTATCTAATATTTTTTATGACTAACATCTAACGAAATTGTAATCAAATGTCGTATAGTCAAATCAACATTATCATGATTCAATTGTTTTGTACAATATTATGTACCTCTATAATTTGATGATTATACCTCAATTCTATATTTTTTATTTATATAATTGTATTACATGTATTTATATAATTTTATAAATATTTATTATCTACGTGTATTATGTTCTTAATTATTACCTACATGTTTTTTAATTATTATCTATAGTTATAGAGTTTATACCTACACGCGTTTACAATGGAGTGACTTCGACAATGCTTAATCGACAAATTGCAGTATAGTCATCTTTATGGATTTATAATTCACTATCTTGGATATTAAGAGGACGTTACACCAATATTTGTTATCTACGTCTAACAATTGTGTAACATACCAAATTTTTCCCTCTGCAGATCACGTTTAACTTTGTAAGTTTAAAAATTAGAGTGAATTTACCTCTTGCAAAATTTTACGGTTAGATTATTTTCTAGGGCATCTTATAGGCTTTATGATATATTTTAATTTTAAAGGGATTTATGAGCACTTTGTAGAGTACTATTTATGAGAAATTGTTTGTATATCTTAAAATCATGCTCGTATTGTAATTTGTACAGAATTATAACAATTACTTCAATATATCCACTTATTACCGGTGCATATTTAAAATAATTTTAAAAAAAAACTGTCGCTTAATTTTCATGCTACCAAAATTCGTAAAATTTCCGTCGTACGATATTTAACAGAAGTCGCGATCGTCTACATAGGTAGTTGGCACGTTACTGCAGTAGTTATAACTAAAATACATTCGTATATTAAATTAGTGCACCGACTAGCGAAATTGCATATACACAGCGCCTGTTAACAGATGTTGATATTATAATATTGTTAAAATAATATTAATACGAATGTTACAAAAATTATTTTTCAGACCATACCTAGTTCTTTTTCAGGTGCACGTTTTAGACTTAACAAAGCACATTATACGTGAAATATAATAATGTAATTATTAATTATTATACTATGCCTACTGATTTCATTTCAACAGTATTTCTTGGTGAAAATATTTTATCAAATAATATTTTAAAAAAGCGGATAAGCATCAACATAAGTGCTCTACTTATAACTTGTAAGTAATACTGTATAATAAGTAATTAAAAATTAATATAATATATAAAAAAAATTAATTTAATAATTGTTTATGCTTTTGAGCTGAAGAAATTATGAATATAAAATACATAGGGTACCTACCTATATAAATAAAAATTGTTTGTAATTGGACGATTATCGAGATTAAATTATTATTGCGTGATATTCATATGAGTCTAGGTCACTAGATATTGATTATTATTACGCAATGTCAATTTGTATAATGAATTTGTATGATATAAGTTTAAAGGAATGTTAATTTTTTTACAAAAATAATGTAAATTGCATTTGATGTGCCACACCCAATTATATTCGTATTCGAAATTCATCTTACTGTTTATTAATATTTTAATGTATTACAATTATATTTTTATTTATATATATTAAAAAATCACTTTGAACATAAGAAAACCATAAATTTTACGATTATATCAAAATGTTCACAACATATTTTTGAACGTAAGACTATAAAAACATTAATAAGTTTCTCAGATTTATAATATTATTTGTTTATGATAGAAAGAAATATGCTGAAAAGTTTAATGTGTAATTTGTTTAAGTATATTTTTGAACATAAGACTACAAAGCCTTTAATATTTTTTTCAAGTCTATGGTATTATTTTTATGATAAAATAAAAAATGATGAACGTTTTTATATATCATTAGTTGTAGTACTCTAATTATTTTTGGTAGAAATTCATTTTGAACATAAGAAAATGGTCGATTTTTTGACTATATCGTAATTTTCACAACATATTTTTGATAATGCTTTTTTAAATTTCTTATTAGTAATTTTACTGTGCATCGAAATCATCTTGCAGTTAACCATTGGAATCCTGCATTATAGGTATTTTACGATCCCAAAATATGTCGGAGTACCCAAAGGTCTACTTGGTGATACCCGTCGACAATGTTACACCTGCAGAGTTGTCGGTATGCAAATGTATAAACATGTCTCGATGTCCGATTTGGCGTGGTGGACATGCAACATTTTAAGGTGTCGCGTTATTTGGTCGTGGTTAAATCACAGACTTCTATACTATACTACACTTCGTACTATATAGAAATCTGTGGGTAAAATTAACGCGCGTCTTAAGAGCGAAGTCATTTGATCACGAGCAATTTAATCGCAGTACGTAAACGAGGGGTGGAAATCCAAACTTACTACTGACAAAATATTGATTTTTTCGGAGAAGCGCATTTATGTATCTTATTATTTTCAATAAAAACATACCATTTATATACAGGCAAATCATTTTGAAATTCATCTAAAAAGGCATTCCACGCACAAACAATGCAATAAAAGGTTGGCTTAACGGTTTTAATGCCATGTTGAATGCAGTTCACCCATCTATATAGACATTTATTAATGCATTAAAAAAAGAAGATAATTTAAATCAATTCAAAGTTAAACAAGTGATTGCTAGATATTCACTTCCTAAAAAAAGAAATATAAAGATTTAGCTCTGTGGATTAAAAATTGACGGATATTCAAGGGGCATAGCTGCAAATATTCAATCACAAATATAGTATAGTTATATATTTATACATTTAAATGTTGATTTAATAATAATTTAAAATTATGGTTTTTTGAACAGAGTATATTAAAATTGTATTTTTATATCAACTCTGCGCTATTTTTGCTTACGCGATTAAATTGCTCCCGACTAAATGACTTCGCTCCTATGACGCGTGCTCATTTTACTGCGGCAAAATTACGTGGAACCACATTTTAAACGCACAACGACGACGCAAAGGAAGCGAATCCAGTACAAAAAAGGAAAACAGCTTATAATTGTAATTATAATTATTATAATCTACAATTGTTGAAATAATTAATTAATGTTATATAATATTCAACTCTGAAAATCTATTCATTTATTGTTTACCAAATAAAACTAAATTGAAGATTTTATGAAGATATTGTTTGTATTTTCTTGTAAAGGTTATTTGTGTAAAATGTTTTAAGTAACTTCTTTTGTTTTGCCCTATTTACCATTAAACTTGAACGGCTAAAATTAACCGGAACTGTGGTTCAGGCCACTACTGAGAACTGGTTAACTGGATTCCTACTGTTGAATTATGGTTTTAGTTATAATTTAGAAACTTTGGTGTGTTTTGACACAATATCAGATTACGTACTTACAGTTACAGCTTGTACCAATATTTAAATATTGACTGACATTTTAACAGTTAAGATTCAACACCTGATCTAGTCATATAGCTATGGGATCAAAACAATCTTGTACACAAATCCTGAGATATAGTTATTAACATAAAACATTAATATATACTAATACCTAACTCAATTTTTAGTCGATGTTAATTTGTTATTATTTTGTTTAGATAATATTAACTAAGTTCAAAATATCTTGTACTACTCACTTAAGAAGTTAGAAGGTAAATCAAAAGAGCAATAGAAAATAAAGCTGATTAAACAGTTGTCAGCAAAAGAAAGTTATAACTTATAAATGTTATGAAGCCATTGTAATATATAATATTTAGACTTAAAATAAAATACGAGAAAACTAATAACGACAGACCATATTATGGAATGTGGCGTGATCCAATATGCATATATACATACACAGTAGATACATATATACATTGTACGCACTCCTCTTACACACACGCGACACATGCGTCATGCAACACATAAATAATATTCAACACCTCTCCGATCAGACGTTTAGTGGAGACAACACAATTAATTATCAGCAGCGCCAGTAAACACTGTATATTATAGAATCATTAACGCATTCTTACGTATATATATACATATTACAAACGTATATGTATTATATACTTCAAGACCCCTTCGATAATTAAGACGTTCGGTCAAAACAACACAATAAATTACCAGCGGTACATTTGTCGCACCGCACAAAATAATAAAATATATTAATACTTTAATATAACGTACCTATTAATCGATGCACAGCAGAAGAAGGGATCGCAACAAAATCATATTCTATAAGGACCATACGGAATCGACTCGTCGTCAGTGTCATTCCAGAGAAGTCCCAATACACATTTTCCATGCCAGTTAACATCGCGACACACCTACACATTATTCGTATATGCTCATGTATTACTTTTGCGATATGAACTTATATGTATATTGTATCTTTCGAATATTCAGGTATGGTCACTAAGTTATTTGTCTCATATTGCTTGATCACATATCTTGTTAATTATTATCCTCTATCATTATATCTCCAATTTAAATAATCGATTGCTAGTGTAATAATTATAATAAATTATAATTATTAAACACTAATATAATATAATAATTGTTAATGTATTTTTTTTTGAACTTTTTTAGATGATGCTCTTCTGGCCACAAATGTGTTTCATTAGCATGTGAATCTAAATAACTCATTTTTATTTTGCATTTTTTTGCATTTTTTGGTGTTTATTACTTTTTAAGTCATTTTTTAACATTTTTAGGTAATTTCCCACATTTTTAGTCATTTTTACTGGTTTCACACAAGTTCTCTTCTTATTGTTTCTTGTCGACCATTATGCCGATAACTTAAAACTTTGAAATTACCACAGACTAAGATTATTACTTATCCGATTTTATCTCACCGATGACATTTATTGTTGTCGTATTGTAGTGAATACTATTATACCTACATTTGATTATTTTTTCCTAATATTCGATTAGTATCCGATTTTATCTTGCCAATAATTACAGTCGTCGCGTCGTTGTCGTGTTAAAGTGAATAATATTATACCTAAATTTTATTATTTTTTCGTAATATTTTCGGAATGCCGAAAATTAAAACTCAGTTAAGTGCTCGTCTGCGTGCATTTGTGTCGGAATTCGGCGAGGACATTTTTGTCATTTTTATGTCATATTTTGGGTAATTTGAAGATTTGATAAATTTATTTAGAATTTTCTAATAAAATATAGTAAATATTTAAAAAAATGTGTTTTTATTAATTTAAAACTAATAGGGGAAGGTGGGGCAGTACCGTGTGGTTAAGCTTCCATGCTTTATAAATCATGTAATTTTTAACATAATGCATTTTTTAAACTAATATACATAGAAAACTTACGGTCTATAACTTTTATTTGAAACTTTTTTACGTTTTTTATCTAAAATGTGTGTAATTT
>NC_042493.1:112080572-112090866 GCF_005508785.2 Acyrthosiphon pisum
CCGAGCCCTAGTTATAACAGTTTATAGTTTAGATTGTATTCGGGTCGTTATCAATGTCCGTAAGAGGTCCTATATGGTGACGGTGAATATAATAAATCTCTAAGGTGTAAAAAATCATAGTATATTAGCAGTTCATAGGATAGATTGCGTCCGAACGTAATAGATTTAAAGGAAAACTAGACTTAACTTCCACAATTTAAGGTAGTTAAATAATAATCACATTACACTGCAATCTACAAATAAGGTTAAGAAATGTACTGTAGAAGGTATATGCATATGAGCTCTATATGAGAGATATTCGAATCATATAAATATCATCAAACGAGACATAAATTAAAAGGAAATCATCTTAACTGATTGGTATAAATTAATATCACGCGGTACACACTTAGTATATATAAGTCGAAGTGATATCGATCATCGAACACCACCCCGAAGAAATACAATCCAATCGCAGAAGGCAATCATCACAGCCCACGCACAAGGTAAGTGATTTGACATATTATATTATAATCACGTAGATAATATGAACATCGTTAGGTAGGTATAACACACTAGTAGACAGATCTTACGCGGATAAACGAGCAATATAATAACATAATTTTACACGATTTCCAAATACGTAAACACACACACACACACACACACATCCATACATACCCTTTCAATCCCTCTTCCTGATACAAATAAACCTTACTAAAATACGTCATTGCCGAGCACCAACGTCGTAGTGGGGGTTGTTGAACCGTCATTCTCCGAAGGATACAGGCAACCGGTCCCACCAGACGCGTCCCTTTGCACATTGAAGCAGGTCAACGATCCTGCGTGTTTATTGTACACTAATTATATCGTGCTTAATGCATACTCATTTTCACCTAAAATCACTACCTTCCCCTACCCCCTACCACGATTTTTCTCCCTACTACATCATGCCGTGATTGAATGAATATACAAGATAATATCGACGTGACTGTTGTATCATATTCATTGTATTTACTTATTTTTAAGTGTATTTACTTAAAAACCCTTAATTTATTGTAAGCCATGTACTGTTCTCATTTTAATACAGATTAGACGTGTACCGTGTCAAGCTTTTAAAATACTTCCAATAATGTTAGCCGGTAGTTTTCTGTATTTTACTCTTCAATATAAATTTGTGAGCAAAGTGTAGCTAGAAATTCGCTTAACTAGACCTCTTTAAAATTATATCACACTATCCCACTCCGGGATACTGAACCATGTTAATGATACCATCTAAACATTCAGGTACATTATTTATCACACCTGTTTAGCCTAGTGAATTTCTAGTAGGTTACAAGTGGGTCACTATTTTGGATGGTATTAAATTTGAATTAAATGATATATTATTAGGTATACTACAAGATTTAGAAGAAACGGTTGTGTCAGTCTAGGATATTTTGTATTATATTTATATTGTTATTATTTATAATTAATACGATATCCGGTATATTATTAATATGATAAAACTACAAAAAAAATAACTAAAATCGTTATTCTTAGTTGATAATTTAATATGTAATGACGTCCAAATTTTAACTTAAAATAACTATAAAAAAAACTGTGTTTATGTATATTATATTAGATTTTTTGGTTATAGAATAAATTTACTCACATGCAACTATTTTTAAACTTTCAATCCTTAGCATTAAAAGTTGAAAATTTAATAAATTTTTAATACGAAATCATTTTAAAATTTATAAATGGATCAATGTTGTCAAAAATAGAACTTTTAAATGTTTATAAAATAAATTGGGCATATGTATTTTTTATTTTACAACTTTTGTTGTAAAAATATATCAGAATCCTTGTATTAAATGTTCACGCTTTTTTACTTTACAAATACAATTTTATTGACATACGGTTATAAAAAAAAAAAATTAAAAAAACAGAAATTTGAAAATATCTGTAAACAGCTCAAAACGAATCAAAATATTTTGAAAATGTTATCAAGTATAGGAGATAATAAAATTAATAAATAGTGTAAATTTCAAGTATTTACAATAATTGTTCGTTTTTGATTTACAATAAAATAATTCGAGCGAATATCCCATGTTGTAAAAATTTGAACTTCAAACACTCGTAACGATTTAATTTGACTTTCCGGTAGACAAATATTGAAAATGAGGATTCCTAAACAGAGATATACAATTATTTTAATTGATATTTAATATAGATATTTATTGTTTATATATTTTGTTATGACCTTAAATTTAATATAAGTGAAGGGAGTGATTATTATTTTTTACATCTTAGATGAATGTAGATTCAATTTACAAATTTTACATCAATTATCTTTCTAAATACACTTTCCAGTACATTTACTTTGTTACGACTTGTCCTATTTTTAATAAGAATGACAGGCATATGTAGGTACATATTATAGACCTTCATATTAATTACAAATAAATTTACTATTAAATCCAATTTAATTATAATTTTCATATAAAATCCAAAAATAAAATTTAATGTAACCCATTATATACTTATTTATTAACCACATCTTGACTTAACATAAATTATAATAATAAATAAAGAAAATAAATTTTTAAATATATTCATGACAGCGATATATGAATTATTTAAAATAAGTAAAATTAATCGTGGATTATCAATTAAAAAACAGGTTCCTCTAATAAGACTAAAATACCGCCAAATTTTTTAAATTTAAAGAACATAACTATTAATTTTTTAGTAAATTAATTTAAATTTTTATAATAGGGTATCTAATCCTAGTTTTAAATAAAATTTAATAGAATAAAATAATTATAATAATAATTCTTAATTAAATTTTACTTTATTAAAAAAAATTAAATTATAAATTATACTTAATACTAATAACCAAACAATTTTATTTGTATATTATGTTTAACCGCAACTGCTGGCTCATATTTAGTTTATACTTAAATTAATAATTAAATCTAAATCTCTTTAATATTTAATATTTAATACTGAGAATTATTAAAACCCTTTAAGAATTAATTAACAATCAAAAAATTTCATGTATTTTCTTAATTAAATAAAATTTTATAATAAAATAAATTATATTTATATATAAAATAATAATAATATGGTTTAATATAATTAAAATATATAATTTTAATTAATTAAATAATTAATATAATAATAAAATTAGTAATATAAACTTTAAATTAAATAATAAAAATTAAATTAATAAACATTAATAATAAAAAATTAAAATTTATAAAATAAAATTTATACTTATTTAAATAATTTAATATAGATATTTATATATAAATTAATTAAAAATTCAACTTTTCTTTCTAAACCTTATATATATATATACAATTAATATATGTATATATTCATATAAGGATTTATATACATATATATATATATATATATATATAATAAATGTATAGATAATATTACTATATAAGGATTTATATATATATATATATATATATATACAATATATAAGCTATATAGATGTATATATATATTATATATATATACTATATATATATGAAGTCTATATATGTATACTACTATATATATTAATAAAACCAAAAATAAAAATATGTATAGCGCATAATATTAGAGAGGAGAAGAATTTATATGTTCATGTATTACAGTTTCCTATCACATCTAAGCATCATATAATTTATTATACTATATAGCCTCGTATAAGGCTTTAAATCTATATAATATTTAATAACTATTACATACACACCTTTTAGAGATGTTGATATATCATTAATAATTGTTGACTGATTACCGTGACCTATCAAATAAAATATAATTATACAAAATTCAAAAATTTAAACACCTAGTCAAAAGTAAACAACATAATATAGATACCTGAATTTTCTACACTTTTTTCCTTAAAAGCTAGTTGTCTTTTAACAGCACCACTGTTCAAATTGGTACTCGGGGATCAGAGGGTAAATCACTCAAGTAAATTATGTACACCAGATTACAGATTTCCAGAGATTTCCATAAGATTTCCAAGATTACCTAGATTTCCATAAGATTACCAAGATTTCCAAGATTACCTAAAGATTTCCATAAGATCGCTAAGATTTCCATAAGATTACCAAGATTTCCATAAGATTACTAAGATTTCCAAAAGATTTTCATGATTACCAAAAGATTTCTAAGATTACCAAAGTTATCAAAGTACTTTTTATATTAAATAAATATAATCATATAGGTACCAATTGTTAATAGAATAACAAAGTATTTTTTTATCCATATACACTTCAAAGCTTAGAAATATATAGTATATAACCATATAGGTTAAGGTACCTTACGTTCATAGTTCTGATAGTAATTTATTGATTTTAATTCAAATTTAATTATTTTATTATATTAATATACTTACCTAGCTTACCTACCTACTGAAATGTAACAATAATAAATCAATGTATAACATATTGGTGTATATTAATTTGTATAATTTTGAATTTTGAGTACATGGTACATTTATTATAACAATTTTAATAATATATTTAAAATGAAAAACATAAAACTTAATATATTATTTTGGATAAATACCAAAAAATTTAAATTTAAAAATGAGTACTTTTAAAATGTTTGTAGTTTTTTATAATATTCATGCGATCAGAACGTTTAATTGAGAATGGTCCAGATCCTTGTAAACTAATTGGCCCATAAATTATAAATTTTTTATTGACATCTTGAATATCTGCAGTTTTTGGCCATATATAGGTATTTAAGTCTTCTTTTAAAAATTTTAATTGATAGAAATTTTTATTTTGTGGTTCAGTTCTTAATCCTACACTAATTATCCGTCCAATGTACCAGTTTGTATCATAAATCACTGCATAATATTGTTCAACAATTAAATTAATTGTTTCGTCTATCACCATATTTGTTGTATTATTATCACTATCAGAATTTAAAGATTCAGTATCTGGGCTGTCATGTAGGCTCATATTATGTGCCTCTTTGGATGATTCATCACCAGAATCGTCACTTCTAGAAGTTGGCCAAGAAATATGGGACTGGTTTTCTTCTGACTGAGCTGGAAGTAAATTATTAATTGTTTGTAACTCAAGTACCTTATTTTTAATTTTGGACAATACATCTGAATTAATTGTTAGGGTATGCTTATTTTCAATACATTTTATAATAGGATTTGGAATTGAAAATTTATAATATTTTAAGTGTAGATAAATAAAACCATTTAGTTCAAAATAACTTAAACTACCATCTTTATGAATTATATAGTAGGTACAATGGCATCCTAAATCATTTGCAGTGTCTTCCATCACTAGTGCATAATTTCGATTACATTTTTTTTTTTTTTTTGAATATGTATCCAAATGAAAGTATTCGACCAATTAAATATCCTTTAAAATCATTATCAGGAAAAATAATATCAGTATCATTTTCATAACTTTCAGGTAGTCTCATTACAACCCAATCTCCAATATGAACTTTATCACTCATATCTAGATTTTTATCTAAATCATAATGGGTGACCAGATAATTGTCTGTGTGTGTGACATTAGGAATAAATCTTCTTAGTCTATCCGTGCTTACTAAATCCTTTTGGTTATCTAGTAACCAACAGAGTGTACTTTTTTTGATAATCATAGATTTTTTATTTTCTGTAATAATGCGTATGAAAGGACTATTATTGAGTGCACCTTGAGTTTCATTATTAAAACTTTCAGTAAAATCTTTAACGTTTAAATGTTCACCAATATTGCTAATTGATGAAATACTACATAAATCTAATTCTCTATCTATTTCATCAGGATTTAAATCAATAGGATTACTAATATTTTCATTTATTTCATCGCTGTTTTCATCATCATTATACTTATCATTAGTCTGTTCATCACTCAAATCTTGCTCTGCGAGTTTTTCAATTGAATTAAAACTAAGATAATCTGAAATAAACGAATCTCTAGTCTCAATACCCAATGATTCAAGTAATTTTTTAGAATCACAAAATGCATCATTAATTATAGTGTTTAAATTTAATAATTCATTGAAATTATTATGTTTATTAACTGATAAGGAAAATTGAGATTGTTTATGACTGCGGGGGAAAGTAAAAGATTTATTTTGAGATAAGTCGTCGGCGTTTGAGGTACATTCTAGTTCATTAGAAATTTCGTTTAATGTTTCAATGCGTCTTATGCGATTCATAATTTCTTTTATACTGAAGTTTACAGCTGTATTAAAAGTTGAAGTTAAAGACCTTGTGGTTCTAAACAGTTGCTCACATGGCTGTGAGCTGTACAGCCAAGGTACAAACATGTCAGATGTAAGATTTTTGTTCATATATGTAAAAAATGTATTCAATATTTGAATTAAAGCATGTCCATTTAGTTCAATACAATGGTACGCATTTGTAGAAATAAAATTATTTGTGCAAGAATAATCACTGTGATTTGTTATCCACACTCTCCATTTTCTCAGAAAAAATACAGCAAACCAAATTTTATAAATTCTTTCTTGAATAGTCAATTTTTTATCGTTAAATGCAGATATAGTGTACTGCATTATTTGCAAGTATGCAACAGTACCATTTGTATCAGGGATTGTTTTCAAAAGATTTATAACATCATCACTACACATTTTTTCAGCTGCTCGAAAATTCATTTTATCCACGCAGTTAAGATCAGACTTTGTAAGGAAATGTTTGTCTTTTGAATAATCATTCACTAGGGTTGCTAAATGTAATGCAGAAGCATCATATCTTCCTAATGGAAGAATTATACTTGGTTTTAGAAGTCTAGTCCTTAATTTGGTTGCTATATGTGTAGTATCTTGTACATAAATCTGTTGTTTATAAGACTCAAAATCATACCCTAGTGAAGACCCAAATTTAAACCAGTTATAATTTGATTGAGGTGTTTGATTTATACACTGATATAACATTGATTTAAGTAATTTTGGATCACCATCACTTGAGAATCCTAAAATGTGTATTTGTTGCTCTTTAGCCATATTAATCATTTGGTCCCAACAATGAAGAACATCTTTGTAAGAAAAACGATTATCTGTACCAAAAACAGTTACGCAAAACGCAGGAGATTCAGGTACTGAGGGTTGCGCCATTATGCAATATGCATATTTTGATTTGGTAGCAGTCTTAAATGCATCTAATATACTTTTTACTGATGTAACTATAAATGTATCTAATTGCGGACAACCATTCTTAAGGGGTAAAACAAATCCAACAAGCTTATCAGATGCAGAATCATATTCAATTCGGCCAGTTATCCTGGTTGCATCTTCACTTAACCAAATGCATAAAGGAAAATTACGGTCATGTAAATTCTTTCGCAGCTCCATAAATCTGAAACGACCTTCACATAGTTGCTGTGTTTTACCAAAATATCTAAAAAGACAAGGAATTGAAGGTAATGAATTAGGCATGTTTTTACATAAAGTTTCATATAGCAATCGGCCACCAATAAAAAATAAATATAATGAAAATGTCTTAACAGTTTCATTAAATTTATTAGCGTTTGGTTTGTGTTTTGAATTATTCAAACTTGATTTTAATAAAAGTTGAAGTAAAATAGGTAAATTTCCATTAATTGAACCATCAATAATTTTCAGTGATTTACTATAAAATGAATTACTACTATTATAATCAACTGATTCATTATTATTTATGTTGTTCAATAACATTTGTCTTAAATTTTCATTGTCTTTTATTAATTTGTTCACTTTATCCAACACAGGGTAAAATTGAGTAATCAGAGGTTGTTCAAGTCCATGGTAAATTTTTTCTGATACTAACATTCTATGCCTAGCTCGAGCGTCTCTTTCTTGACGGCTATAGCGTACCATTTTCCACTTTGATATATTATTATTTTGGCATTCAATTTGGGACTTGTCTAATTGAAGACTGGTAGATGCAGCATTATTAGTCCCAGAACTTGTCATAATACTGCACATTTCAAAATCCGACTTATCAGAAATTGATTCACCAATTGGGTCATCAATCACCTGTTCAACCAAATCTTCTTCAAAATGTATTGTAGTTGATGTTTTGTTTTTAGACGAAACATCAAAAAAGTCTGTTAGTTTTTTATTTGATGGAGTTGATGTTTTTTTCATTTTATCTTTTAAAGTGTGTGTTAGTAAATGTCTATAAAAATTGCTTAGTACCCATCTACCTTTTGAACGATGCATATCTTTTAATTTTCGAACCGTAACTCTTACTTTACAAATAACACAATCAATATTGCCAATATATTCACATATTGAATCACTATCATCAGGTTCAATTTCATTTAAGTTTTCATGTACTCTAATAGAGATTACCAAGTTTTCATTTGCCAATGTTTGAAGTTGATTATCTGAACTTTTTCTGAACCATTTTCTTATGGCAGATTCCACATATGATTTTTCTTCTCCCAAGTCAAGTTGAATGGAATTTTGATCATATAATAAAATATTACTAGAACTTTGTGTAGAACTCTGCGTAGAACCTCGATTTAAATTGGAGTTGCTGCAAGTTTTTTTGGATTTATTTTTGCTGATTTCTTGCACAGATTGCCTCTTTAGTTGTACACATTTCACATCATCCTCAAATTTTTTTTTATAAAACTCAGCCACCATTAATGTTCGTCGACGATAGCCATCAACAATACGGAATTTCGGAATATTATTTTTGAAAATTCCATAATATAATGAATACTCACTTGGATCAATCAAATCTGGTAATACATCTTTTGCAAAGTCTTCAATTGTTTCAAACGTTTCCTTATTAATGGTACTCACAGCTTTTTTGTCATCATATCCATTGATAGTCAACAACATTTTTATCTCCTTAGGTACAGTAGTTGATAAAGCTTCTTCTGCCTCTTTAAACACATTGTTAATATTGTCCTCAGTACTTTCCTCCATTAAACTGAAATATGAATCAAAATTATACCTACTACTTTTATTTTTATGAGAATAAGCTTATTTTCAAACATTTCAGTCTATGTGTAAAAAACTGTAATTTATCATGCAATGTATGTAGCCATTTTTAAAAAGCAAATTCTATACCAATTAAATCTTCAAATATTATCTTCAAAATATTATACTTATCGATACTTACCAATTTATCCAGATTAAGTATCAAGGCATACATTTATGTAATTAAAATAAATCTTCAATTCTTAATATAGTCAACATGTTATTGTAGGTAGATACAAACACTTAACTATAAATCAACTTTCAAAAATATTAATAAGTACTGTTATATTGCAACATTAAATTTACATAATTAATAATAACTATTATTCTGATTAGGTACCTAATCAACATTACTTAATTGATATAAATAAAATATGTACCTACATTAATAAACTATGGATAAATACTAAATACAATTCAATGGGTACAACTAAAATCTCGACTGAAATAATATAACATTTATCAAAAAAAATGTACTTATGAAAATAACTAATGTATAATTATAATGATATCATGTTTTACATTTGGATTTATGCTTTTTTACTAAAAAAATAGTCTTACACATATTTATTCTATTATTTATTTACTAATTATTGATGTCAAATAGATAAAATATATTTGGCTTACCTATAACAGACCTAAATACCTAATACATACAGTTTGTGTATTATTTACTAAGAAATTAATTGTTCAATTAAAGTTACTTCTATTTGAGTACATTATGCAACCCTAATGGGTGGCCGAATAAAACTAATGACAATACCAGACAATTCTATAAATATTAAACAAACAATACTTCAGTAAAAACATTTCTATGTACTGGTCTATCTACATTTGTTTTGGATTTGCACTAACCATATTATATTTCAGTATTTTACCAACTTTTCTATACAGCATTATCCAAACGACCAAACATAATAAATATATTATTGTAATATGTTAGATATTCTACATCTACCTAGGTCAGGTATCTATACATTGCATAATAGTAAGTTTAATTTATGTTGGAAATCTGCATAGAAATAGGTTATACCTCTGTTGTAATTTTGAATACAAACTGGAATTATAATTCAAATTTTGTACACAATATTATGGTTTACCTGGATATAATCGTAGCTAGAAATAATATAACAATTAACAAACACTAATTAATATTCCTAGAAATATTATATTTTAATATGCTCTTGAAACTTTTAACCAGGATACTAAACTTTTGACAGCATTAGCATGACAATCAAGATTATTATTATAGTGCTTATCACTCTATTATTATAACCCCATGGAGTAAATTAAATATTAATTGATGTTATGTATAGAACAATATTATATACATCGTATATTTGTATAATATGTAATAATC
>NC_042493.1:112090916-112099542 GCF_005508785.2 Acyrthosiphon pisum
CCTTGTATTAATGTTCACGCTTTTTTACTTTACAAATACAATTTTATTGACATACGGTTATAAAAAAAAAAAATTAAAAAAACAGAAATTTGAAAATATCTGTAAACAGCTCAAAACGAATCAAAATATTTTGAAAATGTTATCAAGTATAGGAGATAATAAAATTAATAAATAGTGTAAATTTCAAGTATTTACAATAATTGTTCGTTTTTGATTTACAATAAAATAATTCGAGCGAATATCCCATGTTGTAAAAATTTGAACTTCAAACACTCGTAACGATTTAATTTGACTTTCCGGTAGACAAATATTGAAAATGAGGATTCCTAAACAGAGATATACAATTATTTTAATTGATATTTAATATAGATATTTATTGTTTATATATTTTGTTATGACCTTAAATTTAATATAAGTGAAGGGAGTGATTATTATTTTTTACATCTTAGATGAATGTAGATTCAATTTACAAATTTTACATCAATTATCTTTCTAAATACACTTTCCAGTACATTTACTTTGTTACGACTTGTCCTATTTTTAATAAGAATGACAGGCATATGTAGGTACATATTATAGACCTTCATATTAATTACAAATAAATTTACTATTAAATCCAATTTAATTATAATTTTCATATAAAATCCAAAAATAAAATTTAATGTAACCCATAATATACTTATTTATCAACAACATCTTGACTTAACATAAATTATAACAATAAATAAAGAAAATACATTATTAAATATATTTGTGACAGCAATATATGAATTATTTAAAATAAGTAAAATGAATAGTTGATTATCAAATAAAAATCAGATTCCTCTTATAAGACTAAAATTCCGCTAATTTTTTTAAATTTAAAGACATAACTATTAATTGTTTAGTAAATTAATTTAAATTTTTATGATAGGGTATCTAATCCTAGTTTTAAATAAAATTGAATGGGATAAAATAATTATAATAATAATTCTTAATTAATCTTTACTTGATTAAAAAAAAATTAAATAATAAGTTATACCTACTTAATACTAATAAGCAAACTATTTTATTTGTATATAACCGCAATTGCTGGCAAGTATTTAGCTTATACTTAAATTAATAATTAAATCTAAATCTCTTTAATATTTAATACTGAGAATTATTAAAATCGTCTAAGAACTTATTAACAATCAAACAATTTTGTGAAGTTATACCCAGAAGTTTCTAAGAAAAATATTTTATTTAACGGCTATTGATAAAAAAACCAAACAAAGAATTTTTATTTTTTCAAATTTTCAAATATCAAATTATGCAAATTTTAATAATTTCAATCAACTTTTTTTAATAAAAAAAAATAATAATAAAAATTTAAAAGCTATCAAAATGCATTTACTGGGTTTATAGAACAATGTAATACATTTATTTTTAGTTTTAAGCACGATGTAATATTCGTAGATATACGTACCTATTTTTTACCGTGTAGGAACTAGGAACTTACATAATATGTACCTTCTTCTATCGTGTAGGAACTAATGTACCTATATATTTTTTGTACCTGATACTCTCGTGTAGGAATTAACATTCACCCAAACAGACATGGGGGTAAAAACAGTAGAGACTTATCGATGTACTTTTATAATATTCGTACATATAGAATTCCACCGTGTTGAATAAATAAAGACTTGAATGAACAAATACTTAATGTACCTATAATAATAATATAATATATTTTATAGGGACGGAAATTGGAATGTGCTGCGAACGTTTCTGTATAAAATTCCGATCTAATGTCTCACATAATATAGAACATTTATAGCATACCTACCATTGTCACGAATCATAACAGAAGCGTCAGTTGAAAAATTCCTATATATTCAATAAATTGGAAATTAATATTATTATTTAGTCTGCAGTTCCGTCATATTATCATTGTTTTCAAAACGACCGTTTAATTTCCATAGTTGCTTAACGGAGACGCCTGCGCTCTATAATAGACATTTAATGTAGGTACCTACATTACATTTTACCATATTATAAGGGCATGCGATTAAAGACAAAACGATACTTAATCGTATAAAATGTCTATATTCTATAATTACTGTCGCGGTTTCATGGGTGTGTCTTATACATGCATTAAATTAACAAATATTGTTTCTTGTTTATACGCATTACAAGTGGATAAATGTATCAATTAGACATGAGAATATAAAATATAAATATATTGTATTATTAACTAAGTTATATGTATTTTTTCACACTAAAAAATACATAATCAGTGGCGTAACTAAGAGGGATCAGAGAGTGCGGTCGCACCCGGGCCCATTCGTAAAGGGGCCCAAAGATAGAAAAAAATTGTTTTCTATAATTATTAATAACAATTTGAAACTACCTATATTTTTCTATTACAATATACTATTAAACAAATCATTTTTTTTATTAATTCAATAATAATTCATATTATTTCTACTCTGGCAAATAAGAAGTCCAGAAGAATGTTTAAAGTTTTGAGTTAAGAGTTATTTGTTACAACTGCTATAACTGTTTACTAATTTTTTTTGTATGTATATAATATGAAGTATTAAATTAATAAGAAATATCCATTATTAATTAAATGATTATAAAATGATAAAATCTGTATTTAATAAAATAATATCCAAAAATATTAAAAAAAAAATTTTTAGTAATATTAGTAAGGTCAATACACTCCCCCGGATCTTTTTAATATAATATATATACCTGTATGATGGGGGGTCCGTTGAAAATTTCGCTCCTGGACCCAAATTTTGAAGTTACGCCGCTGTATATAATAACATACTTTTATTAGTAATATTGTAATAACTAATAATATATCCATTGGTACCTGTAGGGGACGTTCACAAAAATACAGTAGTCGGGAGTAGCGCGCTAATTGTAGCGACCCTACAGTAGCACGCTACTTTAGCTGTATCGATTAACATAGCGTCGCTACAATATATGCAATGTAGCGAAATACTACAGCGCGCAAGAAATTTACGGTTAGCGTAGAGAAAATGTTCATTATTTTATCGCTACTTCTAACCTATTTCATGATAATTAAAATATTATGATGTATGTTTATTGACTCTGTAACTAATTCAATTTATAATTCACGCCCACTACGTCCTTCATGAAATCGATAATATCGATGAGATAAATTTGCACGATATTAGCGATACCTATATTACAAAAAAGTGTTTCAATGGTACCAAAATTCGAAAAATCATAAAAATAATGGTGAAAATAGTGAAATAGTTTAAATTATACCAAATTTACACATAAAAATATGTCGCTAATAATGAATACACTAAATCAAGGTGCATCACCAGGATTTGATTCCATCTCGTCAAATCTACTATTACAAATCTCAGACTATATTATTATAAAACGCTTACAAATTTAATTAATTTAAGTTTTGAAAAAGGTATATTCCCACACATATGTAAAAAAGCTATTATATGTCCAATATACATATAAAGCAGGTGATACAAGAGAGCTACATAATTATAGACCAATCTCTTTAATTTCTGCCATAGCCAAAGTTATTGAAAAATGTGCCAAGATGAAATTAAACCGGTTCACTTTTGATAACAAAACTATAAGTGATTAACAATTTGGATTTAGAGACAATATGGGTCAACAAGAAGCGATTTCTTAATTTTCAAATTTAATCTACGAATCTTTAGACAAAGGTAAAAGATGCTTAGGCATTTTCTTAGATAAAGCTAAAGCTTTTGATTCAATAGAACACAATTAACTACTAAAAAAGTTGAAAATTGTATTAGATTATAACACTCTATGGTTGTGGGTTAGATCATATCTCTCAAATAGATCTCAATCAACAAAAATTAATGATAAACAAACACATTAACAAAAATAAGTGATCCGTATACAATATGGTATTCCACAAGGGACAGTATTAGGACCGATATTATTTACCATTTATATAAATGATTTATAAAATTTAGATATAAATGGCAATATACCTACTAGCTTTTGTGGATGATACCGTTTTTTCTTTTGAGGGGGAATCTTGGACGGAAGTGAAAAACAAAGCAAACGCAGGACTAGTATTGGTCAATAACTGGTATGCCAAAAATAGCTTAATGCTAAATAAAGATAAATCAGTATTTATACCCTTTGCCTTATCCAGTTCTAACAAGCCATTTATAATTAAATTACATAGCAATAACTGTAAAATAAGTAATATAACTGACAGATGTAACTCAAATTGTAGATATTTATCCAGAGTTGTTTCAGCCAAGTATTTAGGTATAATATTTGATAAGCACCTAAAGTGGAAACCACACGTTCAAATGGTAATAAATCGAATAAGGAAATGTTTTTTTATTTTTAAGGAATCACGAAACGTCTTATAGATACTCCTAGTCTAAAAATGATATACTTTTCGTTAGTCCAATCCATATTAATGTGTGGTTTGATTGTATGGGGATCAGCTTATATTTTATAACAATGTATTAGAACCATTAATGATAACACAAAAAATGCTAATAAGAATCCTAATAAAAAATGTTTAAAACTACATTACTAATGATCTATTTATTAAATTGAAAATATTAACATTAGAGCAATTGTATGAAAAATTATCAATCATTAAAGTGTTCACGAATAAAAGTGATTATGAATACCATAATATATGTAAAACTAGAAGAGAGAACAATGGCAATTCAGGACTTATTAAACTAAATACCACATTAATGTCAGACTACTATACAAATAAAGGCATTAAATTGTTTAACCAACTACCTACGGAAATTAAGCATATACATAATGTAAATATATTTAAATTAGCTATTAAAAATATGTACATCGCTTGACTAGTGTCTCATTATCATTATTATTGTATATTTATTTTAATTTGTTTTGTTATAGATATTATCAATAAGTTATTATTTTTATTATGTTTAAAAATTAAATTAAAGCTATACTTATTAACTGTGTGATAATATAAATAAGTATGTAAAAGACTTTGCTTACAGGGATGTAAATATTATATGTTATTATAATATTATATGTAAATATTAATTAATATGTATGTAGTATATTGTAAGTTTATATTATAAATAAATACTAACAAATAAAATTTAATATTATCTAGATTTATATTATAGTCATGGTGATAATATTGATTATCGCTATCGTAGTATGTAGGTATAATCTTATGGTGGATAAACTGTAGACATACTGCCGCGATAAACATTAGATAGATATAGTCATATAGGTGCCTATCTACCAAACTATAGTGGATTTCCGTTATATTATTGTTAGGTGTACAAAATAATAAGAAGTAATAAAATATAAAAAAAAAATACAATAATATAATAAAAGTACAAGAATTACATTTTTTAAATAAATATTAATTAAGTATATATGAACTGACGATATATAATATTACATATTATATAATATAATATTAGGTACGTATATTATAATTATAAATTTAATAGACAATTTTGTAATTTCCAACAATAAAAATCTACTCGGACTTTTTGTCCAACTTTTTTCAATCCGGACTTTTTGTCCTCCGGCTTTCCGTCCGGAATTCGTTTCAATCATATATTAATAATAATTATTATAATATGTTCAAACGTTTAGTACCTATGGTGGTACACAGTGTTTACCTACATGTGTTCGGAAGCGTCCAGATCTCACGGAGAATTATGTAACCACGGTGACCCGTTCATCTGATTAGTTTCGAAACACAAATAAGTAATAGGAAAAAACTAGTCATATGACTATCGTGCTCTTAAAATATTTAGCGCATTGTACCCAATCGTACTAACTATATACATTTAAACCTAAATATATCGTGTAATAACTTCTGGCCTACAGAAAATAAAAAATTTAAATGTACAAAATATATAATGTGTTTTTTGTGTTTTAATTCCAATTTACAGTTTACGATTTTGAATTGAACGATTAGCTGATAGCGTTTGATATTAATAATATACACATTCGGTATACGCCTTATAATAAAAAGGTCAGTATTTTTTTTTTTTTATGAAAAATAAATATATAAATAAAGATAAATGTCAAACCAACGGTGCCCGGATGTGGGATACCTATACATATGTATACACATATAACAGTGCGGACTATATTATTTTGTGTGTATGAAAATTAAAGACCACCCCAGGGTAGGCTAGGTTAGGCTGCGTCGTGAAGTCGGTGCTTTTGTCAACGTTGAACATTCTGGAGGTACCAATGGATATCTTATAACAATATAACTACAAGTACCTATTTCACCTAATGTGTTTTTTGTTTGAAAAATAATCTATAATGGATTTAATGTGATATATATATATTTATTTTCCTTATGTCTAGATACTATTATCGCTTGTAATGCATTTTATACGAGAGACTATAATTATTGAAGGTTGAATGCATATATTATACGAGACACTCAGACACACCCGTAGAAACGCGATGGTAGGTACTATAGGTAGTGAACATCATATTATATTTTAAATTAAGAGAATATATAGAATTTTTTTCAACAGGCGCCTTTTTTGTCACAATGGTACGATGTTAATGTTTTATATTATGTGAGTCATAAGATCGGAATACTTGGAATTCATACACAGAAACATAGAAACGCTCGTAGCAATTAGGTAAACAATTCCCGTGGATGGTATACGGACAATTGGTCCCCGCTTAAAAATGCCGTATGCGGACAATCGGTACCCGTAATAATGTTATCCCCGGTCAATATTTTTCATTGAGACAATCAACATTTTTAAGTAACATTTTACTGAATATTACTTACAAACACGTGTATCAGTTTTAGTTTAATCATGGTTGAAAATATATTTCAACCATAAGTTTAATTAAATTGTTCAATAGGTTAGGTTCAATCGAATAGGTTAGGTTAGGTTGGGATAGGATAGATATCATGATAGTCGCAATAGATATCACTAAGGCTAGGAATTTAATGACTCAAAAAACCTAAATAAAATTATCTTAAAATAACCTAAAATGGCCTAAAAAATAACCTATAAATGACATTAACAAATGCTCAAAACATAAAAAATGATCTTAAAGTATTATAAAAATGCATTATAATTATTAATTATAAATTAATGTTCTGTTACAAAATTATTTAAATTATAATATTATGAAAAAATAGCAAAAAAAAAATTTTAATTTAGGATTTTCTAGATATGAATACTACAGTTTGAAGTTTGGACTTATCATGCAATGGCCAGCTTAACATTTTCTGAAATAAATAACAAAAAATAATATAAAATAAAAATATATACGTATATATTTTTATTCTGAAAATTATTGATAACGAGTATTAATACACTATCTTTATAGTTGAAATATTGAATACGATATTATTTCTGTTACAAATTCAAAACTTTTATCGAGATCATCTAGTGTAAATTAAAATGTAAAGAAATATTACCTAGATTTCAAAAAAGTATAAAAAATGCCCGTAAAATTGAAAAAATGACCTAAAAGTGTTACAAATGACCATAAATCTATAAAAGTAAAAAAATGCAAAAAAAATAAAAATAAAAACTATATATTATTTGGACTCGTATATGACCAAATCACATTTTGTGCTTGAAAAGCTATTTCCTGTGAATTCTAAAATAGAAAAAAAACTTATACTATCCTAGCGCCAGATATCACAATAGATATAAGAATGTTGATGGGTTATAAAGTATAACACTACACTAAACAATACTAACTACGCTAAAAAAATATTTTGTATTTAACTTTTAAGCCGGGGACCAATTCAGTATACAGAATTATGACGAAAGCCAATATTGTCCGTATGCGGCGTTTTTTCACGGCAACCAATTACTGTCATTTGATCATATTTTTATATAATTTTTATAATAAATATATGATTTATGTCTAAACCTATAGGTATAGAAAAAAAAAATAGTTAATTTTCAGATTAAATAGGTAGTCTAAATGATTAGTTCTGTCTGTAAAACTTTTCTACATTCATTTAAAAGTTTCAAATGTATATTAGTATTTATGTCTTTAATATTAAAAATTAAAATAATTTAGTGCATTATTTAGAATTGTTAGGGCATTTTTTAGTTTTTTAGATCACTAAGACCATCAATAATAATATATGATAATCAACCCAGAAAAAGCCAAAGGAGGGGCCACTGCCTCTACTTGCCCTCCCCCTGCGGACACCCTTTTACTATACTATATTATATACTTGATGTATACATATAATAATAAATGATAGTACAAAGTATCCGCGTTTCGCTTTTTAATGCTCGACCGTACAAAGTGACTTAGAACCAGGTGCACATCAGCCTATTATCTACTTGTAATAAAATATTAGTTGAATATTATTTAGATTGAATTTTTTTTTTGTTTATTCGTATATTCAATTCCATATTTAGATGCATATACTCATACATTTATTTGCCAATACACTGAGTATAGATGAGTATCAGTGGCGCAACCAGGATTTATTCAAGGGGGGGGTCCAAAAAAATTTATTTAACTACTGTTTTTCTGTCCTTTTCCTGAGTATATACATACATTTCATTTCTTAATAAACACAATTTGTCGAGTTTAAGACCAATAAAAAAAAAAAATCACACAATTATATTATTTACATTTTAGATTCTGA
>NC_042493.1:112100594-112118867 GCF_005508785.2 Acyrthosiphon pisum
TGTGATTGTATAATATTATTTTTGGGTACTTGAAACTTCTAAAGTATACTATTATATATCTATGATAGTGTCACAGTTTGTTGTTGATGTATAACGCGTTATAAGTACCTACCTAATGGATATTGTGATATTCCTGTGTATATTATAGGTCAATTTTTTTTAATACCATAGATATAAGTATATAATATGTCTTATACCTAGACCGACATACCGTCTCCGCTCAGAATCGTTTTTCTTATACAATGATATTAAATCATTGAATTCAAATTTAATACCATCCATTATACAGTGGCCCACTTGTAACGTACTGTACAGTAGAGCGACATCCACTTGCCCACCTTTTTTAAATTTATATTTACAATGTATGTCAATTAATTATTATCGGATTCGACGGGTTATCAATAAAATACCTAATGTCCAAATCTAATCTAATAACTAATAAGTAATAATGAAACTAATCAATAAAATTCGATGAAAATTTTACGGAAACTTTTAAAAATAAAAATAAAACTATGACATAAGCCAAGGGGGGGGGGGTCCGGACCCGGGGTCCACCCCCCTGGGTTCGCCACTGATGAGTATTAAGTTTTAAAAAAAAAACTATAATAATTTATTACTAAAGACTATTTACTAATTTTCTATAGGCGATATTGGTTATATTTACTATTTAATATAGGCTGTATACTCCACGGGTATTCTAAGTTTTAACTTCATAAATCTTTATACCGTTTTAATGAAGATCACATGTAGATACACGTATGATTAAAACCTCCCAAACTACTTACTTTAATATTTCTATCATACACACGTCGACGAGCAGTCGTGTCTATAATATTATAATTATTTAATGTATGCTCAGGCGGCGTCGATGTCACCAAATGCGTGCGTGTGTCGCGGGGCTGTATTCATTGTATTATTACAATGAATGCTATGTCGAGCTTATTATAAGTAACCGTTCAGACTTTCACGAATTATCGACTTTTCACGTTAAAAAATTATTGTTGTACACATATATTATTATGATAATATGATATTATGTTCAAATCGTGTACGAAGGGCCACCCGAGAGCTGACCATCGCCATGCAATCGCTAGTATGTAACCATATTATATTGTATAATTTATTATTTTATACCAATATAATAATACATTATAGGTACCAAACACAACATTTGTTAGACATCTATTTTATGTGTATAGTAGATGTATATTATCAAATGGAACAATCGTGTCACGTACCGTTCGGAAGTACTGCTTAAATTTATGTTCCCGCCGTCTGCTAGGACCGATTTTGATGCACAGGTCGGATCTATATTCTTTATTCTATAAGCCTCTGAAAGCTTTTTATCCTCATCACCCAGTTCGCCACACCCACGGCGACCGGTCTGTCACCGAGTCGTCTAGACACCTTTTATCGAATAGCTGAGTAAGGTTTGTAAGGGTCTAACCTACGTGGATTTTCGTGTGCGCAACATAATATTATACTACATAATATTATATTGCGTGTGGCATAATTTAAGCTTAGTTTTTCAAGTCTTGTTTTGACTGTCGGTTTTTGTTCATGAACCTTGAGTATAATAAATACCGCGATATTTTGTACAAAGTTAATACGTACCTACAAGTATTTTATTCAGAGGTGCATATGTATCAGATTGAAGGGTATATATTTAATATTTTATAATGAATTAAAATTAAAAATGTTTATCTTTTAGATTTTGGTATAACCGTAAAGAGAGGTATACCTACAAATTACATAAAAATATATATTTGGTGCATCTAACCCAGTGGTTCCCAATGGTGGACAAGTTAATGAAAATAACTGTGGAAAGTTAAGTTAATTTAATTAAATTACCTTCAGCTAAGTTAAAAGTTAACAAAAAAATAAAATTTAACTAGTTAAGTTAAAAGTTAAGATGGAAAATAAAATTAACTTAACTCAGTTAAAAAAAAGTTAATTTTTTTTTTAAGTCATAATATTCATAATTCATCAATTGCCCTAGTATTTTTATTTGTACTGACATTTACCAAGACGCTTAGCACTGTGCAAATATAAAACTTAAAATTATTATTATATTTCATTGTTGGCAGAAACTTATAAGTTATAGGTTAACTTATAAACTCTAAATTATACTAAACTTGTTAGAGTCTAGAGAAGATATTAATTATTAGTAGTAGTATATATTTTACTGTAAATCTTCTATCCTAGTTAGACTTATTATATTTAGTACCATTATAATAGTCTATTATTAAAATAAAATCAATGAATAATGATAATAGTATAATACCTACCAAAAATTGTTTCCATATTTATTTCGATAATGTTATTTTCTAATCTCATACGTTTGCTTGTATTTATAACGAATAGGGCAATATAAATTATAATTTATAAATATCTCGGACGACTTTTTGTTTTGTCCATTGGAATTATTGTCATATTTACCAGAAACCAGTATATGTTATTGATATAATGATTTCCATTTTAAGACTATGATATTTAGTTTTAAACTTGTTTTTAGGAATTGAGACACTTATAAGAACAAGGGCCCAATTCAAACTTTCAATTTTTTTGCCGTTGTTCGACCAAAATATAAAATTTAATAAATTAAAACTTATGATAAGAAAAAATGCATTAATGAAAAATGACTAATTGGGCCCTTGTTCTTATAAGTGTCTCAATTGGAGAGTTAGATAAAACAAAAATCGGATTATTCAATACCAAGTAGATTATTAAATAATAGAATTCGTGAAAATAGCCAGTCCATACAATGGATAGTATACTAATTATTACTCTTTATTGTAGTACCTATAGAATATAGATTATACCTAATATAATTTGATTATTATGAATTGATGATATTATATTATTAGAAAAATAAATTACCAAAATTGAACGAATACATTTTGTCTCTTGGTTCCACACATGATAAAAAAAAATTAATTAACTTAACTGCAAAATAATGATAATTAACTTTAAAAAGTTAAGTTAAGACAATACAAAATTTAACTGAATAAGTGAATAAGTTAAAAACAAAAAAAACTAATTAGTTAAGTTAAGAAGTTAAAAAAAAATTAACTTTTTAACAAGTTAATGCCCACCTTTGGACTGGTTCCCAACGTATGGGACCACCGGTAGTCCGCGAGACATCGTGAGGTCCGCGAGCCATACCTACAAAATTTAAAAATATTTCATTTTTCTTTTGGGGCGTGATACAAAATGTATAACTGTTTTTCCTCGACTTCTAACGAAGAAGGCAGTAACTCATTCTTATTGTATATAACCTCTAATTCGTAAAAGTGAGGCAGTTGAAATATTATGTAATGACAATCGTTATCATCGATTCCATGGCACAGCGCGTGTATATTACGCCGTTTATTTATAAATTTATATTACATAATGTAAAAAAAAAGGTCTTCCTAGTTTTTATAAAATTGAGGTGGTCCGTGACCTTTAAATATTGTCGAGGTGGTCCGTAGTGGTAAAAAGGTTTGGAACCACTGAATTCTAACCAATAAACTATAATAGTATAATATACTTATTGCTTAATAACCTAAGAAGTAAAAAAGCGGGTAAGTGGATGTCGCTCTGCTGTACAGTAGGTTACAAGTGTATAATGGATTGTATTAAACATGAATTCAATGATATAATATCGATAAAAATGATTCTAAGCGGAGAAGGTTTGTCAGTCTGGATATTTTATATATTTTTTTATTTATTATTGCCTGAAAGTTGAATTAATATTATTTTATTATTTTTTATTCATTTCTATGATGATAATTAATTATAAACAAAGCGTTAGAAATTAAAATCCCGTTTTTAGCGGTTTTGTAAAATTTGTCGGTGGTTTTTCCCGTGGCATTAAACAACGATTGAGAAAATCTAAAAAAGGCCTCTTTAAAGTACCATCGTTATCCAATTTTCTAAAAGATTAGATATATTATGTTGAAATCGAAGCAGTAGTTCTGCTAGAAATTTTGTATACAGGATAAAAAAAAATAGACACCATTGTAAAACCACTAGGTAGCTTCCTCACTCCGCTCAAAATCTAAAACGTAAAATAAGGTCAACTTGTTAAAACGTTTGTCTTTAATCAAACATTATAGAACCAGAATTGGTAAATATTTAAACATTTCGCATATTATTTGAGCTTTTCGATGAACGTGTTTTCCGCGGCAACCTATCGCGAGTGCTACCTAGCTAAACCACCCATAAAAATATGGGTCATGCGTGCTGACAACCGATGTACACTGCTAATAGGTAGGAAACGTGTACTAATATTTAATATAGGTACCTATACCTATAATAAATAATAATGCGAACGCGCGTGACACAGCCACAGCAGCAAATAGCAATAATATGACGTTTGAGACAACAACTGTTTTCGTGCACCGTCGAAATATCATTGTCTTCGGGCGACATAACATTATCACAATATTGCGTTGTACCTATACTTTCATAAACTGTCATATAATAAGATGCCCTTTGGTATACATAATTTATAAGTAGTATATAGTCTGTATGACTGTATGTTATTATAAAAATTAAAAGTATTCGTGGATGTACCGATATAATGGCATCTTATCATATTTTCGATGATCGTTTAATGTACCTATACAATACTTTATAATTTAATGTATTTCTTATAATCACCAATCTATAATAGGTGTTTGGCTGCAAATATAAAGCATACCAATATAAAATAATGCCATAGATTTAGAATATTCCAGTGACTGGGCGCTGCAGTGACGATCGAGACGGCGGCCGTGTTTCAAAATATCATTGCAATATTCAAATATTGTTATACATCTTGTTGTAAACCGACGTTTTTGTACAAAGTCCAGGTGGCTAGAACAACATCACGCCACCAAAATAAACCACTGATCATAGGCGCAAATAGGGGGGGCCTTAGAGGCTTGGCCTCCCCAAAAATGTCCATAGCCCTCCCAAACATTTTCTACTTTTGTTATAAGATTATTAAATATTATCAGAGTAAGGCCCTATTAGCCCTATTAGCCCCCCCAAATCTCAAATGCTATTTGCGCCTATGATGTGGGTATAGACCACAATATTTGTAGACCTACTGCATGTCAATGATATTATATACACCACTCAAACATATTGTATAAAATATTCTCAGTTACACAGAAAAGCGTTGGCAATAGTGTTTGCATTGAAAAAATTTCATAGTCAGTCCAACGGCTTGGCTGAGAGAGCGGTTCAAACTGTTAAAAAGTATATCTTAGATAGAGAATTAAGTAAATTGACTGTTAAGGAAAAAGTAGTAAGGTTCATCATGGTATATAATACTACGCCTTCAACAGTTACAGCTCAGTCTCCGGCTGAACGTATTTTTTCTTATGAGTTAAGGTCTATTATGTCATAAATAAATCCAAAAAGTAAAATTACAGTAAAAGAAAAAAAAATAAAGTTTTAATCTTAAAAATAATAAGCACTATGAGGATGAGAACAGTGAAATTTATTTTTAAAAAAATGAAAAAGTATTATATAGGAATCATTTTAAAGATTATATTAAATGGTTACCAGCTAAAGTAGTTAAACAGTATACCAAATATTTATTTGTAATTGATTTAAATAATAATACTAGGATAGTTTATAAGAATCAGTTAAGGTATCCTAGAAGTATCGATAAAGATCATGGCTATTACACATTACCAAAAAGTTATGCATTACATAGTGAAACAAAAAGTAAAGAGAGTGTAGTTGTGCGTCGTTTGGAGAAAGATAGGAAGGCTACAAAAAGATATGGCTATGATAATTAACTATTGTTATGTTTGTTTTATAATTATTTTGTTATATTACTTAGTTGTTAATATTAAGTGTAATAATGTTCTATTTACTATTATGTACAGTATTATTTTTTATTGTTTAATTTAAAAAAAAAAAAAAAAAAATGTTATTTAAAAAGATTTTAAAAAGAGGATAATGTTATGATGTTATCATATTATTATGATTATTATGTTATGATTATATTCTAACCTAAAATTGTGATAATGATATTTTGTAATAAAAGTTAGTTCGTATTCTGAAACGGTTGCGTACATATGTATTCTACAACTATGTATTAAGTAATACATAACACATATCATTATTAATTTCTATTGATATAATTCAACATGTAGCTTTTACTTATATAGTTATATACAATACACATAGGTACGACATTTTACTGAACTAGATATACATCAAAATGTTATCAATGTTTCTTTATAGATTGGTAAATAGTAAATATGAAATATCTACCTAATAAATAATTATTTATGTTACAATATAGCACCAACACTTTTTAAAATTTATTTTATTTTTAAAATCTATTTTAATAATATTCTAAGATGTAAAAAAATGATAAAATATAGACGATTTGACAACTGTACAGTAGTTATTGTTATAGTTATAATAAACTTAATGGGCAACGGATGTACCCAAGACCAAAGAATGCTTTCAATACAAAGGTACAATATAGGTACATGTAAAACGTCCGACGTTGTTTGGTATATTATAAGGTCAAACGGTGCTATATAGTTGGGTACATAATAATAAATAACAATTGATTAGGGCTTATCGTGGGTCAAAAAATGTCACATGAATATGCTACGATTATTGAAAAATAAATGTATGCATTAAAAACATATGCATGTATAGTACTTACTATAGTGTATACAGTATACACTGTAGCCAGTATAGTGTATAGCTTATGATGAATACACCAATATTTGAATAAAGAGGAATATAATTATTTATTGTAGGTACCTACTGAATAATCTGGGACAAGAATCATTTAACCATCAGTCAATCGTTATTGTATTGAAATAGACGATTTTCACTGAATATACGGTCTTATGAAATATATTGTCATAAACCTAAAATGTGACTAAATGTTTGTTTTGTTGTTCCCAAATAGACATTTTAAGAACTACCACATAGTCCTGAATAAATTATTATGAGTTCATATTATTATGATTTATAGGTACCTACAATTTGAAATCGAATTTAAAATAAAATGGTATTTAATGAGATATCAAAAATTTAAAATTAGCATTATAGTTATGTGATAACTGATAAGACTTGAGGCTTGGATTTGGATGTATTTACAAAATATATAAAGAAATGAACAAACCTACAATATTATCACAAAACATGTTAAAACTAATATTATAAGAATAAATGTAAGAATATTTTTTATAACAACCACAAATACAGATTTTATTAATTAATTTAATACAAACAAATGTATCATAAGTAAACAATCCGGGACTGTGCGGCAGAAGCACAAACCGTCACTACTAACTAGTTTGAGCTACACATACTAAAAAGAGCAGCTGGCACCATACAAATCTACCTGACGTCGACTATATGTATCGCGTCTCGAGTGGACGATATTAAAGTGATATTATTATAATATTTTCAGTTAGGTGACTAAATCAACAATCAAAAAACCCTAGAGGATTCCTTTTTATATACCGCAACATTTAACATAGATGACCTAGATTCTAGATATATAGATATCTTTCCAAAGACGTTTGTAGAATTGGTTTATCTTAAAAACATTGAAACAACATTAAAGATATAATTTTGAGATCTATTTTTTGTAGTGTGTAGTAACAATCGTAGTAAATATGTGGTATGCCTTTTATATTATATTATTAACATAAAATACACTTTTTAAATGGAACAAATAAACATTTATAAGAAATGTATAGAAATGTACGTATTTATATATTATAAATTACAATTTACGTGAAACAAGTCCCGCAAATTTACATCAATTCCAGCAAAATTCTATTACTTAAGAGCTTACAGAAAAATGTATTCTTTACCCATAATAGAACCATGGTTTAAATATAAATTCCAAAAATAATCAAAATTAATTTTCGAAAAGCATTTATTTTATAGAATACCTAATACCTATTAATTAAATAATTGTAATATCAAAATATTTATTATTTACATTATGAACCGATCCTTGATATTCAAATGTGTTATTGAAATACCCTAAGACAATGTAATATTAATTATTAAATAGGTATAACAGCAAACCGGTAAAATTTAATTAGACCAGTTCTCCGGTAAAGAGTAAAAACTATTTTTTACTTTTTAATAAATAATATAATAATAGTTTTAAACAAATAAACTACTGTTTATGTATAAAGAAAGCTATTAATTTTGAATTGTAATTTTTATAATACAATAATATATATATTATGTCTAAAATGTACAAATTATACATTATTATGTTAATATAAAAATAAAATAAATGTTTGTGCAGACAGAATTAAAAACGTAAGGGGGTGCAACTGCTTTTTCTCTTCAATACGACCATGATGGTATACCAATATTATAGGCACTATAAAATATATATCATATTATTCATATAATATTGTAATAATTATTAGATTTAATCTATTTAAGTTTGGGAGGTAGATATTAAACTTGGAATTTAAAAACAATGTTACTCCTTTTTTGTTAATTTCTATATGCAATTACTGAATTACGTATATAATTTGTATATGTTAATTACATTTTAGCATTCTATTTATTTTAGAAACCACTATTTTCTTATTAATCATTCTGAAAAACGAAAACGTTAAAAATATCGTTAAAATATACATTTTTGAACACATTATTTAGGCAGATAAAGTGCATATTATTATTAAATTATTGAGCACAACCAGTTTTTTACAAAATTAAATTTGTATATATTATGTTTCAATTCAAAAAATATTTTTCAATAGCATTTACTAGGTAATAAAAGGTTTCAAAAATATTTTGGTTCGTTTTAAGTAATTTACGGACAGTTGAAATTACGCTTATTTTGTTTGACTAACTATAAGATATTGTTTATAAGTAAAACTTTTAAATTTAATATAACTTTCTCACAAGTTTTACGTACAGCAGACAGCAATTATAAAATATCGAGTACACAATAATCACAATTTGTTTTAAGGCGTTTTCATAGTTTTAAAATTGCAGTAAATAATATTATATTCATATGTGTAGAAAGAATTAAAGTAAATGGCTTTGTAAAAGTCTCATTCATTTTGTATGAAGTTTATTTCAAATTTCGTTCAGAATTCGTCAAAATCGCAGATTCTTTTTTAGAAATATGGTTTCAGAAAGTCCGCCTGTATTGCAAATTATTGAACGTCGACAACCATAGATTTAAAATTAATTCAAGAGTTATAATTATTTAAAGACTATACAACAAAAATACTATATTATAAAATATATTTTTATAGTTATTTTACTTGTATGGATTTTAGGTGTAACCTGAAATAGGATAAATGTCTTCTAATTTCTTAAGAAGATTAAAACGTAGAGATTATAAAATATATGTAGTGAATTAGTTTATGGTTGGAGTTAACATATTTTAAATCACACCCTAAAATACAATTGCCTGGAATCAGTGGAATTCACACTCAAACTCATATTCGAATCGTATCTACCACACGCAAAGCGGCCAAATCACACAATAATAACAGGTTTTGGATACATTTATTTTTACATTATTATATTCACTTGATCGAAGCTACATTGTGACGGGGTCGTAATAGGACTGATTAGCTATTATCAGAAATTCCTCTTGGCGCCCAGGTGAATTCACCACGCCTTCTCGTCACCAATCGGTGGATATTTATTTTTATAACAATATTACATTTATATAGTAACAAAATATGGCAATAATTATTCGGTTAAAATTACATGAATTTTATACTAAATTAAAAAATATAGTTATAAAAGCTAATTCCTATAACTATACCTAAATAAGCAAATGAAACGTTATGGGCGTCTGCATACGATTAGAAACTAATCAAAAACAACTAAATATATTTTAAGTATTATATATTTTTATTCATTTATACGTGTCTGATTATTTTATTTAATAATATATTGCTTGGTTTGTAAACAGAAGTAATGAAACTCTCGATTTAAGATAATATAATAAATGTATCCATTGCTCAAGAATATAAAAAATATATTGTCTATGAAGAAGAATTTTCGTTGTATATCGTCATTCCTCGTGTACTCTCCTAGGTACTTAGGTCGTGTGTATTAAAATATGTATAAATAAACAATACACCTCCAATGAGTAATGTTGTTTTGTTGATGAATGCATAATGTAGTAGAGTATTTTGAACATAGAGTTATAGAGTTATATATTATTATTAAAATATTAAATAGATAATAATCATTCTAAGGTTCTACTTGGGTACATAGTAGATAAAAACACAAATATTCACAAAGGTATAATGGGATACATTGCATATCGACGGGAGTCAGGGTACATCTTACTCTGAACAATGCGCTGTAGTGTGTGACAGGTTTTATTCCATTTGTTTTGTTTGAATTTATCGATTTTACATCTCCGTTGTACTGTAGAAATTGTCCCAATGAACAAAGATAGTTTTTCAAAAGTCAATAGGTATCTACAACAGTGTCGTACGAGGTCGCGAGGGTTGAGAAACGCGTGTAAACGTAAAAGGGACTGGTTTATAACAATGAATGGCCCATAGGAATTCTTTAACTTGTTTCCGAGTAATGAATAGGGGAACAAAACATATCTAAAATCAAAACAGTTGCTGTTGCGGCAGACGACAAAACAGACGATATAACATTACGATATAATATCATTGTTATAGTCGATTGTTGAAAAAAAAAACTTAAATCGTCTGATCAGAAATCGTTATTTTAATTGTATGCATGAATATCCAAGACGCCTATTTCACGGGCAACACCTCGGCAAACCTATGACGTAGTCGCTCGTACAATACACATAATAATAGTAATAGTAACTATCGTATCATTGTTTATAGACGACAAAATATTTCCCTCTCTGGTGGTGTAGTCATGTATAAAATGTGTAGGGGGGGGGGGCATACAATTTAAAACTGAAAATATAATAAAAGTATAATATTCTACAAATATAAAAAATTTAAACTGCTCGTGCGAATGGATGCGATGTTTTTAGTCATCTTCACGATACCGTTTAGCGACCTACAGCTCACGCCTCCCGCTGACGTTGAAATTGTGGTCATTGTTACTATCAAAAATGTTTTTAAATGTTTAGCAGTGAAAGGGGGTATGCCTCGGTATGCCTGTGTTAAAATGTTGCCTCCTCCGAGGAGGCAAATAGAGGGGGGGCTTTAGGGGCTAAGCCCCCCCCCCAAAAAAAAAAATGTCCATAGCCCTCCCAAACGTTTCCTACATTTTGTTTTAAGCTTATTCAATATTATCAAAGTAAGGCCCTATTAGCCCTATTAGCCCCCCCAAATCTCAAACGCTATTTGCGCATAGGCCACTGATGCTGCCGCGGCCGCCTCATTGGATAATGCTGATCAATAACACATCACGCCATTTCTATGAAGTCAATCATCCTAAATCCCGGAATGTTTCATATAAATAGGGGCCCTGTTTCACAGACACTTCAGAAGTAGTTAACAGTGCTTTTAATACTTGTGTGGGTCGCGGACTAGAAACAGCCGCATCACCGTCCACATTTAGTCTAAATTAAACTACAACTATTCTGCGGCCGAATTATTCATTCGGTTGACAAATTTAATAACTTGAATTAATTATATTAGTTCTTGTTTAATAAACATATATATATTTATATTTATCTATATTGGTGTTCGATTATTCATTTCATCAAACCTCAACCTTCCTTCGATTCAGTCCAACGACGTGTACGTGCCTTTGACGTTAAAGAAGTGTGGAGTAACCAATCTGGTGACAGCGACGTGTTACTACAATCTTCTCGATAAATTATCGTCGTATTGTGTTATATTTTAATATAGGTACGTGTCCGACGTTTCTCGCAGCGATTTCCCGCTTTCAACATACAACGCTGCCACCGCCGCCGTGCAGATGTTTCCGTGCGCATGTGCATAGGTGTGTGCACTTTCGACGGCGGGTGGGTGGGTAGGTGGTTTTGGAGGGCTGGCTGGCCGATGGGTGAGCGGAAAGGTCGGAGGAAAGCGTCCGTCCAATAGAATTGCAGGTCCTACCATCTCCACGAACGCCGACGTGGTGGCTTATAAAAAGGCACGCACAAGACTCGCCACGATTCATTCCGTGCTCGCCGTGTGTCCGGTCTAACTTTTGCGTTGTCCCTCCGCGATCCGTGGACATTTTTCCCATCCGCGACTAACTTTCTTCCGCCAATCGTTGCGTTCGACGTAATTTTTTGTATTTCGTTTCTAATAATAATAATTACGTTTTCTGGTTCGCATTACGTTATTTTGTCGGCGGAACCGCAACACGATGGCGTTCATGGCAAGATTATTCGTGTTGCTGGCCATCGCAGTCCCCATATTGGCAGGAACCGATGGACTTCCCGAAGAATTTCCAGCATTACGTAAACAAGGCACTTATATTAGTGGTAAGAAATTATAAAACCTTATTAGTAATTACACGAAAAATATACAGATCATATTTTTTAAATAGATACATTCTCATCTATTGTTAAGACTATTATTAGATTATTTTACCATTATCATTGTTATCGTTATACATTTTTATTAATTGTCCACATTAATAGGCACTACTCCGAGTGTTATAATATATAACCAACGTATAAGTTATATAGGTACTTATCTAATATTTCACAATTTTACTAAACTAATCGTTAACAATAATAATAATAATAATGGTAATAATAATAATAATATGTGCAGAAAATATTAGCAGTACTTAATGGTTTTTATTTTTAAGCTAATACTAGATAGATATTTGTATGTAATGTGTAGGTATAATTTATTTATACGTAAAATATTGCAATCATCCGTGTTGGTATTTTGGAGTAAATTAAAATAATAAAATAAAACCTTGAAAAAATAATAACTGTCAAATCGCACTTAAATAGGTAAGTCACGTGTAAATGTTTATTATTTCTTCTTATTAATTTTTATTAACACTTATGCGCGCATCTACCTATAAGTAGTCTATATTATCGTACTTTAATCTATCGCTCCACAAAAATAAATTATGTTAAATAAATTCGTTACAAAAACCATTTTATTATACTCGTTTTATACTCAAATTTCCGACCCAGTCTTATATTATAATATAATCGTTCCATCGTTATTTTTATCAATATATTGTAAAACAATTATTTTTGGCCTGTGCTCTCGCAGCTCAATTCATTTTTATCTTTTAATAATCACCGCAGGCGCGTACTAATAATTTTATTGTCCGTCGGATATAAAACTGATTGTTCCACGCGGTCCAGCTTAATTTTTGAACTATGTAACACCGTGCGTTATATTATCGTTCCCTAATTAAGATACTTTTTATTATTATTGTTCTTTTTCAATGAATTTGTTTAATTATTTATTTTTTAATATATCGTTTTTTGATTACGCTAAAATATGTACTTTTAAAAATGTGATCACCTCGTACAAAACTTAAATATAATATTAACTTAAAAATATTAGCTGTAATTGCAGAAAAAATATTCCAAAAAGTCTACCGATTACTAAATTAATTAATTAAGTAATTTATTCTAAGAAAAAATGTCTAGACAACAAATTCAAATTATATAATAATACTTGCACGACTTACAGCGCGTGTCACGTAAATACAACGGCGCCAATTTGTCGTTGTTTTATGTTTGCGAACTTATTGCGTATGTATAATGTATATATTATTATACGTCATTGTACAACTCATCAACTATGTTTTGGTTACTTAACTGTGTTAACTGATGTATGAATAATGCTGTTAAAATTTGATTATTACGATAATAATATGAATGATTCAAGAAAATCCTTTTCAGCTGTTATCGATTTGTAGGTATATATTTATATATTTACCAGGCTTAAGCATCTAAGCACAATATATGACTATGGTTATAACTTATCATTATTACTATTATCACAATAACTTTGGGTATGCTTATTACTGCACAATACATATAATATGACATATGTATACCTATTTGCATTCACGTGTAATATTCCTCTGCAATTGGTTTTACTATTATACCCATCCGTTGCAGTGAATTTTAATCCATACATTGTCGTTATATTGACGTGTTTATAAAGACAATCGTTCGTATGTGGTGAATTAATAATATAACTTACGTTAGCCCCCACCACGTCTTATACTATATAAATATATAATGCCTATACTTACCGTTGAAGTCCGTTGTTAATTTGTCGAACAAGAATATTATGTATTATACTGATTACTGGATAACCACATACTGCAACCAATTAATGCGTTCTATTCAATAATACACGTCTAATTCTTATTTTTTCTCCGAGAAATAAAGTTTCATCACCCCCCTCCCCCCACCCCAACACTACCATAAGACAAAATCATTTGACTGCTACTTTACCTATATAAGTACATATATAGTGATTATTCACTTCGTTATGTTTCTGTTTTTTAAATACTATAATATTAAAACAATAGACAGATACAAGTATACCGACAGATACCGTGGTTACAATTTAATTTCAAACTCACACGTAAAAATATATTTTTATTTTTTCGGAGGAATAACATCACGAAACGCAATTATAGATCGTAATCATAGATAATCTTATCAATTGTATTGCAACTCAAATGTAATATTATGTTTTGTTGTTATCAAAAACTATGTTCATATTTTGTGTGTGCATAAATTAAAAATATACGATTTGTGACTGGATATGAATTATCTTAACGTGTGAACGTCCCCTAAAAGATCATACCACAGTATTTACTCTGAATAATACGCTTGCATACGGCATTTGATGACATAATATTATGTGTATACATTTAGGCAATGCAAAGTTAATGACCAAAAATCGGAAAGTGTAGTATTCTACCTATATTTCTTAATATTGGACTTTCATATAAAACTCCGTGGTAGAATAACGATAACACAAAAGCACTTGAACAAAAATAATAATTGATAGGTATCTATAACCTATACAGTAAATCAAATTCTCGTCAAATCTCGTCACCGTTTATGCCGAATTATCGCTGCACTATAGTATACTATAGTACTATGATGACAATGTAATAATATCGAGTTCTTCGCTGTCTATGCATGTATAATATTACAGACTCGCGAGTAGAGTAGATATTATTTTATACATAATATAATAATTTGTTTCATATACCTGATTATCTTGTTAGCTATTTGAGTTATCGGAATTCAGTAACAGTATAATATTAACATAAGTTTCCTAATCACTTATCTACTACTAATTACTATAACACTATACCTAGTGAATTAGTATATAATATTATTATATAAAAACTAGCTGATATCGTAAATACACTCGCAAGTAGCTCGACCGCTATGCTATATAACCGTTTTGAACCCGTCCATAGTACCTACATAAAGATATACCTTCCTGACACCAGCCTACAGCCTAAACACATTATAGATGAGCGTGTGTGTGAGTCAGGAGCGTAGATATAGATTATTAATGGGGAGGGGTTTCGACTTAAATTATTAGTACTACAGATGATAAGGAATAATTGTCATGATAAGGAATAATTTGTGTATACAAAAAAAAAAAACAAAATACAATGAATACGTGAACATGGATAGATCAAGCAATGAATAGCGTCAAAATCGTGCTGTGTTGACGTCGGTGACCGTGGCAAGATCGCAAACGCCGAATCATACCGATCGTGTATACGTAGCGACTACAGTAAACGCGTTTATGAAATTCGACTAATTCGTTTTTATTACTACTGGTCTTTTGTGTCATTTACGTTATACGTTTATAACGTATTTTTTTACGAGTTTTTTTCGAGTTTTTTATTTATTCAATATCGAGGATCATATAACACCCCCAAAACAGCAATTAATTAGCTGTGTTTATATGAGCTGCTGTGTTCACGCTGCTGAGTGGTGATAATGGTGGGAGAAAATTCAGCCGCCAGACGTCGGCACGACGTATGTCCATACTCTCGTGGGCCGGATTATAATATGTGTTGACATCGGCGATCGGCAGTGAACGTTTTAAATATAAATGACAAAACGAAAAACAATTTGAAATAAATAATTCTGATTGTATATTTTATATAATATAAATTATAAAAATGAATAAATTACCTGCTTTGGCTGGATAATAGTATTTAGTTACAAACTGAGGTCTGAGACAACTGCAATGCGCAACAACTCCAGGATAAATGACCTGTTGTAAATCGTTGATTACGTAATTTCAAACACAGTTATAAATTCTTATACTATTAATCATGACAAATTGGATAGGTATGATCACAGTATTTTGATACACATCCTCCGCTCTTTGCTTCGCCTTTTTCGTAGTTATTAAAATAGAAAAAAAATATTAACTTAACTCAATTTAAAAAAAGTTGATCTATTTTTTTTTTTTAATTAGTATGTAAATCACATAAAGAATGAATGTGTCTTTCTAGTTTCTAATTTATAAATTATAAAAAACAATTTTATTGAACTTTTATCATAATGTACACTGTATACCATTTTAATTTTACTTTACTATTATTTACTAATTTAAACTATACTCATCTCAAATTAATAATTTAACAAATATATTTTTTTATATCGTATTGCAATTGAATGTCATAATACGCGAAGATATAGTACATGACCTTCATATATATTATAAGTTATATAACATTAAAACATAACAATTGTCAATTTGTAATTTAAAATTATTAATTTTATTAAAAACATTTATAATTGCAACTTGCATAATATATAATTTACAACTTAATAAAATATATCTAGGAAGTGTCACTACTGGGTGACTTCTTCCAACAACGTCTTTTTTTTCCAATGTTACTGTAATTTAGCCCATATTCTTATTGTGCCTCAGGGTATATAAATATATACAAAATTATGTTATCAAGAAAAAGAACAGAAATGTTTGTGTTTTTGTATTTGATTATTTTTATTTTATACTGATATAGTAATATTTACGTACATACGAACAATTTGAAAATGTTTTTAACTTGATGGATTTTTTTAAAAATCAACTAAGAAAAGCTAAGTTATTTCAACTGTAAATTAAACTAGTTAAGTTCATAAGTTGATTAGAAAATAAACTAAATAGTTAAGTTAAAAAAGTTTAAAAAAATTTACTTTTTAACTAGTTAATGCCCACCTTTGATGATACCTATCTAATTTGTCATGCTATTAATAAACTATTATTAGTGGTATTGCTGGTACGGCCGTATGCGTCGTGGGTCAAAATAAGATACGGGCAGTGGCGTATTTTCAATTTTTTCTGGGAGGGGTACAATAATTCCGACATAATATAGGTAGGTACTGATTTAAAGAAATAATATTTTATAGATTATAAGAATAGAAAATAGTTTTTCATTATATTTTAAATATAAATATAAACATGGTCCTTACTGAACACTAATTGTCGGCCAGTAAACGCCGCACAAATTACATTAATGATTTTAGCGATTATTAAAAATAATATATTCCTTACGGCTCACATCAGATCAATGAGCTATTATTATTATTTTACTAATTTATTATATATTTATTTAGTACTCACAGCGTAATAGATATTATCTATTTTATTGAAAAAATATTTTAATATGAACTGTACTTGTAGCCGCCGCCGTCGTTCGATAACGAAATACAAACACGAAGTAAATGATTCTACGAAAATTGCCTTGTTTACAAAGCAACAATTCAAATAGATTAATAATAGCTACCTATAGAAATAGTTTATTGGAGAATGATGTGCGTCGTCAATTTCTTGCAATGTTTTGACTGTTTCGAGAATTATTGATGTTTATCTAATACCGGTATTTTATAAAGTGGTAATATAGGTACCAACCTGGTACATACAATACAAGGAAAAGTTTAGTGGTGGCAGGTTTTTGAGCGTTGGACAGCGTCCGTTAACTAATTTTAAACTATATTTCATATAAATATTTTGTTCAAAGGAAAAATCCATGTCCGCGAAAGCCTACATAAATCGGGGTCAGCAAATATGTAAGAGTTTTTAGTTTTTTTTTTTTTTTGGAGAGGTTCCCTTTTCCAGTACCCCTGGACCCCCCCGTAAATACGCCACTGGATACGGGCGTCGGGCACGCAATTTTGTAGTTAAGAGGACGTGATACCCGCATGTGTTGTCTCCGTCATACAAGTGCATAACATAGCAAATTATACGCAAAGCAGAACACGTGTAGCTCCGTTAGTTTAAAAATTAGAGTAAATTGACCTCTTATAAAATCTAAAGGTAAGATTATTATCTAGACAACCTCATGAGATTTTTATTATATTTAAATTTTTAAGCGAGTTATAAGTAC
>NC_042493.1:112118917-112134030 GCF_005508785.2 Acyrthosiphon pisum
AGTCTTGATTTTTCTTTCTTTGCATGTCTATAGAATTGGATCGAGAACAAACAAAAATGTACCTCTTTTATAAGAAAAGAAGTTAACTATAGAAGATGTTAAGCCATCTGCATGGAGATCACATCCCCGTACCTCTTAATATTTTATATATACAATATTGAATAAAACATTAGATTTAGATAATCATAATTTTTCGTAACAAACGCATACTTATAAAACTGTATTATAGGTATAAAAATATTGATCTTGATTATAATTTAGCAGCTAGTATATTAATTGTTTTCTTATGTTTAACTTAAAAGTAATTGTTGTTGTTTGTAGTATATACATGCAATTTTTTCCTGATCATTATTAATACATAATAACCGATTGGGATTTTTTAATGGGGGATCGACCCCCCACCCTTAGCTATGCTCCTGGTGTGTGTACAGTGTACTATCATTAATGAACCGACAACCCGTGACACCCCTCTTTCGCGCGCATTCTTCCTCATCGTCCGTGAATTTACAATCGACGACACGCACACGAATACCCGATCAAAACAATAACAAACAGAATCGCACTAGCTCACTCTCACTCTCTCTCTCTCTCTCTCACACACTCTCTCTCTCATCATATCCGCATAGGTACTTATACTATAATAATATTTTCACTATTTTCATTTACTCTTACTATATTACACGTTACACATATGATATTTATTATTATACATTTAATAATTATACAAACAGTAGATACTCGCTACATACAATTATCGCGACGTCGTTTTCGTCTGTATACAGGTACAGAACATCTCTCGACGACGATCGTTTTCTCTCATTAATTTGGTTCCAATTCTTCAAACCGACGGTAGATAATAGTATTTATAATTGTTAATCACCAACAAATCTCGACGGCGGTCGGTGTTTTTTTTTTATTAGGTACGTCTCTTACATCTCTTACCTTCTATAAATCACTCTCTCACTCTCTCTACCTTTCTTTGTCTCACTCTCTCGTTTCGGGTGACTGCCACTGCGGCGGGCGAATGATTCGACTACAAGCCCGGATTAAAGGGGGGGGGCAGGGGAGCCCTCGGCCTCGAAAGTTAGAATTTATTTAGGGGCCTCTAATTTGTCCATTACTTTTTTCGTTATAGGCTATGTAACACTAAATAAATCACCTAGAAAAAAATCGATGATCATTAAGCAAGGAAAAAAGCTTGTAAATTATAATTTATAAATAAAATGATACATTATTCATTATTTATTTCTATGTGTCTATATACCTAATATGTTTTAAATGAGGCCCTTGTATGAAAAAAAAAAATTAAATAATATACAATGTGTTCCAGGGTGAAGTGACCGGCCATATGAAAGTATACCAAAAATGATGAAGAAATACCCTTTAAAGATTGAATATAACTTTTTATTTTTTTAGTTATGAGCAATTAACTTCTTTTTATCAAAACCATGCGTATCGCGCATATGTTTATGTATCTTCAAAACTTTTCAACATTTTGACGTAATTTTATTTTTATTTTAAAGCTATTTAATTGTCCTATCAATTGACATACGCAATTAAACCAGAAATGTGCTAATTATTTTTATTAAATTTAAAAAAAGAGAAAAAAGTTGACAAAAATTAGTATTTTTAAAAGGAAATTGTACATTATTCCAAATAATTTATTATTAACTATAAGCTTTTGTTTTTTGTATTATGACAACTAAAATTTACCGAATATTATAAAATTAAACGAATGACGATCAATTAACCGACTCAATCATAGGAAAACTAAGATTGTGACGATTAACAGGAATATATAATGAAAACCAAACTTTCGAGGTATTCTAGGTATATTAATGTGTTATTCAGTATAATTCAGCAGAATAATACAAAAAACAAAAAACCCATACCAAGTAATAAATTATTTGGAATAATGCACGATTTCCTTTAAAAAATGCTAATTTTTGCCAACTTTTTTCTACTTTTTTAATTTAATAAAAATAATTAGTGCATTTCTAGTTCAATTGCGTATTTTGGAGTGTTGATAGGATAATTAAATAGCTTTAAAATAAAAAAAAAAATACATAAAAATGTTAAAAACTTTTGAAAATACATAAACAAATGCGTGATATGTATGATTTTGATAAAAAAAGTTTGCCCATAACTTAAAAAATAAAAAAGTTAGACCCAATCTTTATTTCTTTATCATTTTTGGTATAATTTTATATGACGTCGGCTGGTCACTTCACCCCGGAACACATTATATACATTAATATTTTTTTTTTTCGTACATGGTTAAAACTTTGGCCCCTGGGCCTCAAAATGTCTTAATCCGGGCTTGTTCGAATATTCATGTACACTCACTATAACAGTGTACATTAATATTATACACATAACAATACTAGTACTTAATACATATAATTTTAGAAATAGGTAAACACGTGTGTGTGTGTGTGTGTGTGTGTGTGTGTGTGTGTGTGTTTACGTGTAGGTACATACAAATAATGTACATTCTCGTCATTTGCTCGTGTTGTTTGTCTACAATGTGTATTATTAGTTATTACTTATTACTATTATTCCTGTGCGTTATAGTATTGAGAAAAATTGAATAACAAAAAAATCTCTACCTGTAGCATTGTCGTCGTCATTATAATTTATTCTGTGGCAGTGTGGCATTGTGCACGTCGTCATCGTCATCGTCCAATAAAATCCCAACTATTTTCAATTTCACCATTACGCGTACAGCAGATAACGCTGAGCTCATAACAATTTGTATTACATTATATTATTATTCTTAATATACATTTAAAATGGAATATCAATTATGTCCGATAGTAGGTGATGGAAATTGTTTTTTTGGTTCCATGTCATATACCTATTTAATATTCGGCACGCAAATTATTCGATTGAGCGTTGTTAACTTGGTGATAAATAATTGGGATGTGTTAAAGAATTTGTCATTGGTGATATTTCTTATAGATTACGTATTTATAATTATAATGATTACGAACATTTGATGAGCATAGATGGCGAGTATGGTGGTCACGTCGAACTTGAATGCATTCGTCGACATTATCCAGATCACACATTTCGAGTGTATAGATCAAATGATTTTAATGGATTTGTAGATTATGGTTCAGGTGCTATAATGTGTAATTTATTTTTTCTGGCCTTGTTGACGCATGACAGTGTTTTAGTTTTCGTGTATAAATAGATCTTGCGTACCTATACCTATCTATAGTATCTATAGTATAATAAATGTAATTAAAGCTTAAGAAATCGAATTATTTTCCATATTTTGTTTTTCCTATATATTAATTTCACATTATTATAACGATGTATACATCTCTTATATTTATTTATACATAATATTATTCAACTATTTGATTTTTTAATGTAACACAGTAGCGACGGTAATTCAGCTTAGGTAACTGTTAATTTTTGAATTTATTTATTTAACTATACTTATATAAATTTACTATTTAATTTTTTTTACTGTAACCCGGCAACGACGGGTAATTCAGCTTATTGCCACGAGATTTATATATAAATATAAGATATACAAGAAGATCTGATAAGTAGTTACAGAGTTTAGTCTAGAGTTAGATATATATATATTTATGTAAATTAATGTTTTTGGATAGATTAGACCTCTGGGGAGAAGATGGTTTAATTTACAAAGGGTTAATTTTTTTTTATTATTTATCAGATTTTAGTACGGTTAGGTTAGGATAGGATTTTGTACAAATTGATTGTATTAATCCACCGTAGGTGGAATTAAGTAAAAACGACAAGCTTGGTATAACTTTGATACTTTAGAGTTAAATCATACACTTCGTACAAACAGCACGGGGTCAGCGATATACCGCAGATAGATTGCCTACCTGATAACGTACTGCTGCGAATTTTTATTAAGTTAAGATCAATTTTGAGCACCATGCACCGAATATTAAATAACGAATTGAACAAAGTTTGAATCATATTGAGTTGATACATTTAACGGGCAACGAAGTGCATGGGATCATCTAGTAATATTGTAATAGTCGTCGAGTTACACGGTCAAGGGGGTAGACGGGTCCGAGGCAACGGCGTTAAGGTTCACCGGTGTTTCCGCCGTTTCCGGTAAGTATACCTACATATTATTTTCCGTACAATAATAATATGACTTTGAGTCGTGTACATTGTATCAACGTGTAGCCGTGTAGGTACATAGGTATATTATCTGCAGTTAATAAATTATTGTTATAATTACTATATATTATTTTATATTTAAATATATTAATTATTAGGGCTGTGAATTTGTAAAAAAAAATTTATCATTTTTAGTTTACCATGAAAGATTCCTTACCATTTAGTTAGAATTATGTTTCTATAATAATGAATTTGATTTTGAAACTTTTGTTATGCATTTATACCTTAAGGTAATTTCAATTCTTATAACTACTTTTTTCAATATTTTAATTACTTCCGTAAATTAGGTATAACTTTCAACATACATTTTATGAACTATTTGTTTTATTAATTTTAAAACATCATGTTCTGTAGGCACGTCGAACTTAATTAATAGTATCTTAAGTGGGGCTTGCAAACGATATAATAACGTTATGATTATAAGTTATAACGTTATATTTGACAAAAAAACTATTGAAATTTGTAAACGTTATTATAACCAGTGTTGGGAATAGATAACTAATAATTTATCTAGATAAAGATAAAGATAACTGTTATAATTTTTATCTAGATACAGATAAAGATAATTATACTAAATTTTATCTAGATAAATATGAGATAATTTTTTTAAATATTCAGCATATCTACTACAGTCTACAGGTAAAAAAAAATACATAGTTAAAAAAAATTTTAAATGAATGTACTTTATTAAATTATTGTCTTTTTTTTTTTAACAAATTTCAAACATTTTAAAAATAAATATAAAATATAAAAAGTTTATAAAAGTAACAAGTAATTCTCTTACTGAATAAAACAAAAAAACTGACATTTGAAATAAATAAAATAAATTATGTTAAAATAAACAATACATTATTTAAACCATATTTGATCTACAACATAATATCATGTCAAACACTTTATCACCTAATCTATTACGCCTAGGTGTTAGGACTTGAATTGCCTTACTAAACAATCTCTCGACTGGTGCTGAGGATGGAATCGTGGTATTGTATTTTAGGAATACCTCTTTAATGATAGGGTATTCATTTAAAACGTCTAAATCTTTTTTATTTGAACTTAGGTAAGATATAGCCTGTAAATTTGCATAATTCAATCGCTTTGCTTCTGAAGCAGTTGTATAATCATCAATTTTCTTTTCGGTACAGATATTCCCATAAAACTCATTGTCACTACTGTCAGAATCTATTTCTACAACAACAGACTTCATAAATTGTTCAGAAGTGGCAGCTACAACACTACACTCATTTAAAAATAGTGTTTTACAAATATTCATAAACCTAACTGGTACCCAACTGAGTTTAAATTTAGGATGACTTATGGAAGAAATAATGAAACTTTTACTTTCCGGACTATTTAAATCAAATAAATAACTAAATCTAGTTTCTATGGCTTTTATAATTGTAAGACTTAATGGCTTACAATATTTCTGATTTGGAAATGCTATTAATAATCTTCTTAGTACTAAAATAGTTGGTGCTACATAGCCCAAAAAACTCCTATTTTCCCCTGGTAACTTGTCCAACGATATAGCTAAGGGTTCCATGGTTTTGCAATGTTCTTCTAAAAATACCCATTCATTTAATTTTAATTTAGTCAAATGTAAATCATCAATTAACTTAATAATTTGAGATTTGTGTTTTAAGATTTTCAGTGATGCATCATATAAAGAATTCCAGCGCGTTACAACTGGTACCGGAAATTTACAACCACACATTTCAAATACTTTATCTGATGCAACAGTACTTCTACTGATTAAATTCCAAAAACTATACAATTTTTTAAAAGTTGATTCAGAAAGTTGTAAATAGTTAGTATCTGTGATTTTAGCAATGTCTGTGGTTGCAATCAAATTTAATGTGTGTGCACAACATTTTAAATGTTGTGGTAAATAAAAAGAATGATCTGTATCATGTAAATCAAGTTGCTCTTGCTCCAAACTAATAAAAAGTTTCTCTACATCCATTATTTCCATACTATCTATTTCTAAATCAGAATTATCAGAATCTGAACTATTTTCATTTAAGTCACCAACTTCTGAAGTTGACTGAACTGATGAGCCTATTGAAAATGTTCTAAAACTCTTTCCAAAGTTACTTGCGTTGTCAGTCACTGTGTGAGTAATTTTCGAATAATGGATTCCAAAATTTTGTGTTATTTCTGTCATGACTTCAGCTATATTTAAGTAGTTGTGACTTCCTTTGATTCTTTTACAGCCTAAGACATACGATTTACGTTGATATGTCTCAGAATCAATCAAATGACAAGTCATTCCTAAAAATAACAACATTAATTAATTAATTTCTATCTAAATTAATAAGTTTAAATTATAATCTAAAATATAATTGTTAAAAACTAACAGATAAGTGATAACACGATATTTCATGAAAAATAACTGATTGTAAATCACAATTATTTAAAAAATATAGTAGGTTTAATAAATTGTTATGGGCTATTTTACTCTCAGATTACTTAAAAACATAGAAACATATTTTTCCAAGGAAATTTCAAGTTTGTTAACTAAAGGTTAGACTTCATATTGCAAAACTTAAATAAATATCATACATACCCATGTAACTTTTATTATTCCCACTCCAAATATCAGCTGTTGTGCAGATATAATTTTGTTTATCAATCAAATCAGTTAGCATTAATACATAGGCATTGTAATTTGATGTCAACTGTTTTTACATTTGTTTTCTATTTGGCAGAATTGTTTCATCATTTGATTGTGTTAGTCCCAGAATCAATTTGCGAAAAGTTGGTTTTTCGCAAGTTACAATTGGACGCATCTCACTTACAATATATTCAAAAACCAAATCATTAACCTGTTAATAAAAAATTTACAATGTAAATCAAGTTAATTGAAAAATGAAATTAAAAAAATATTATTATTTAATTAAACTGTAAACATTAATACAATTTAATGGGTACATAATATTAAAATAAAATATAATGTTAAGTATTCAGTAACTTGTATAATAAAAGTATTGTTATATATAGTATAGTACTCATGGATTAATTACTTTTATAGTTTTATAGACCAATATGCTATGGTCTAGCAATGTTTTGTGTACTACTTAACGATAAATATGACTTATGAGTATAGTATGGAATCTACCAACCCCACATTTTTTTGGGAGATAGCCTTGACATACTTAAACTTAGATGATTAGTATAACATTGTTTACAATAAATTGCAGTTCCTAAATTATAATTCTTATAACTTATAAGTTATAAGTATTAGCATCGAGTACAGCTGTAGGTACTCAATGTTATTTTATTAATTGTGTGCCTACTAATATAATGTATTAATGTATGATGTTTAATGTTTATTTTAAAATGGAAGGGCCAATGATGCATAATATCTATATAAAATATAGACTCCTACGTTATAAAATAAAAATTGATAGATTGAAGGAAAGTAGTGTAGCTCCCCACTTTTTTGAGATACGTTAATAAAGGGGTAGGTACTATTTTTTTTTACTTTAACACTAAAAAAAATATGGTTCAAAATACAAAAAAATAATTATTAAAAAATACAAATTATGTAGATATAGTTAAATTTTAGGTTAACTTATACAAATTAATAATAGGAACTTTTAAAAAAAAAAAATCTCAAGGTTGAAAGGATTGCTAGTTGCCTGCCTATCAGTCCTGTAAAGTATTTGAGTAAAAGTATTGAATAACTTTTTAAATACTTTCAACATGAAGTATTTTGAATGGTATTTTAAATAAGTACTTTTTTTTGTATTAAATACTTGTTTGTATTGAATACTTTGAATTTTTATTCGAAATATTGGGTTGGAAAAATATTATTGTCAACTACAATAATAAAATAATAGTTTTGTTTAATATTCTGTATTTCTGTGTTAGCCAAAGCATGAAGGTTTTTAATAAATAATAATGTAATGTAATGAATAAATACACATAAATAATAAATAAAATAAAAATTATTATAAACCTACTATGTATCTATAGACTATATTACGATAATTAAAAACCAAAAGTATTTGAAAAGTATTCCAAATACTTTTTTAAAGTATTTGAGTAGTATTTGAAATACTATACAATTAAAGTATTTGAGTAGTATCTTAAATACTTAAAAAAAAAAATGTATTTGAGTATTTACTCAAATACTTTTTAAAAGTATTCTTTACAGGTCTGCTGCCTATCTAATACAGTTAATTTTTTTAGGTAGGTAACTTAATTAATATTATATATTTACCTTTTGCTTTGAAATTGTCTTTGAATTATTATTCAATAATGTAGTTTGCTTGGTATTGGTGTATTTATCTTTATCTATAAGATTATTTTTCCTGGATTCTTCAACTTTAGACATTATTGAAGCATGTTTATACTAAAATAGGTACAAAATATTAATATTGTAGTAAATGCGACTTGTAAATTGTAATTAGAATTTAAAAATAAATAGCTGGTCCTAAAATTTTAAATTATACATACCTTATAATGACTAAGGAAATTACCACTTGAATTAATACTCCCATTTACAACTTTGGAGCAATTTTGGCACAATGCAGATAATTTATTTCCTTCTAAGGAAATTATTTTATAAAATCCATCAAATAAATATTTCAGTTTAGAAGTATTTATCAGGTGATTGGTTGATTCAGTTGTTTGAGTACTTGAATCATCTTTTTTTAGGATTTTGGACGGGCCAGCATTTAAAACTTGGACAAACCGTTTCATGATTAAAATAATTAAATGAACAAAATAAAAATAAAAATCGTAACTGTATGCAGTTCTACAATAAATCTCACCGACGACACACAGGTCACAACTCACACGATACACACGGAGAAGTGAGAAAAATAGTCAATAACAGTCACAAAATATATAATTGTCAATTATAACTGTATACTGTTTATTTTATTGCGCCTACAGCAGAGGACAGAGGTCGTACAGATCGGTTAAGCGATAACTGAAATACCGGGAATTATAATAGGGTTTTATAAATATTAAATTGTTATAAATTACAATTATTATAATATAATGATATTATATTATTATGCTTGTGAGTCCAATATCCATGAATGTTGGTTTATTTTTGTCAGTTTAAAACAATAATTATTTTTCATACTTTGTACACAATTCTACGAAACGGGTATCAGCTAATGAGACCCTCATCATTCGGTGGTGGCCGGCGGGTAGCAGGGATAAATGTTTTTGCTTTTGCTATTATTAGTCGTTCTTACAATCTTATCTACTACATGCCCATTACATATTTCTATTTTTGGGTTTTCTCATTGTTTACGATGTAAAACTCCAGACTAACAATGAATATTAATAAATATTAAAATCATGGTATTATAATACATATTACTAAACGTGTTTTCTATGTAATGGATGAAAAATATAAAAATGTAAAAATAAAAAATATTTTAAATTTTCAAATTTTTTTTTAGTGCATTTAAATAAATTATCTAGATAAGTACTCATAGATAACTAGAATTTTATCTAGATGAAGATAAAGATAACTGAGTAGAAATTTATCTAGATAAGATAAAAGATAAATAATTTTTATCTAGATAACTTATCTAGATAAATTTATCTAGATATTTCCCAACACTGAATATAGGTGAGAGCGCCTTTCTTAGCTTGGAAAGATTAGTTAGGTTTTTTATGTAAATTGGTGGAGAGCTGTTTGATATCATGTGAATAGTCGCTGAAGTACTCGTATCCAAACCTTGATGTAATGGCCGTTCCGTGACAGGGGGAGGACTGAAGACTTCAGGAAGATGTTCCACAGAGAGGGAAGCATATCTGTTGGGCGTAATAAATACTTTTCCGTTTGTTTTGTCATGCTTCGTAGGCGACGAAGCTGAAGATAACTGACGTTTGGACGCGTTATTATGAGACATGTTTGGGTTTTATTTAATATGCGACATAACGATAAAATAACACTCGTGACGACGAAAAGATGCGATAACGCAGGTAAGCGAGTACCACACGTGTGCACACTATGATGGTTATCGCGGAACTGAACATATGACTTTAAAAAGTATACATTTTTAGTTATATATTATGATATTATAGGTGTATTATAATATTATAATATATAGTAATTCTACTTAATTCTAAAGTATTATAATATATTGAGTCAGTGTACTTAATTCTAAAATATTATATATTGAGTCATTGTACTTAATTCTAAAATATTAAAAAACTTATAAAAATAACTCTATTATAATATGTGTCCATAGCAAATGGTATTTAATTGTATTTATAAATTTAAAATGCATTATAGAAAACAATAAATTAAAAAAAAAAAAAAATAATGAAGTAACGTGTGTACATTACACTAGTGACACAGATCGAGTATATATACTTATATGAAACCAGTTCACAAGGTATTCTGTCTTAAAATTAGTGAAAGTGGTCCATTTAATTTTTAGTACAAAGTTTTTTATTAATTACTATATTATCATACAAATTATGTTAAGAGGGCGTGATACCCGCAATCCGCTTGGTGTTGTTTCAGTCTTACAAGTGCGTTACATAGCAAATTATAAGCTCAGCAGAACACGTGTAGGCCCGTTAGTTTAAAAGTTAGACCGAATAATTTCTAAAGGTAAGATTATTATATAGACAACCTCATGGGCTTTTAATTATATTTTTATTTTAACATGAGTATTTTAAAAATTTAAATTGTTTGAACATCTTAAAATACACATAGTTTAATTCAAACTTAAAATATATTAAAAATCCCATGAGGTTGCCTGAATAATATTTTTACCTTTACATTTTATAAGATGTTAATTCGTTTTAGTTTTCAAACTACTAAAATTTGCTGTTATGCTCCTGTAAGACGGAGACAACGCCATGCGGGTATCACGTCCTCTTAAGAGAATGTCAGCGTACTAATGGTTTTCATTCTCATACCAACGCCCAACATAGGAAATTTATTTTCAGCAGAACCAATCTTATTACCTTAGATTTAGTATTGACCCATAAGTAGAGCAGAGGACATATCGGTGTGGAAAAAATGTACTTAAGTTAAATATATCTCAAAAAGTATAAAAAAAAAAAACACTCAGAATATGCATTTATATGCAAAATAAAATTTCAAAATTAGCTTTGTGAAAGCATGAAACGTATTTGTTTCGTACTCTATTTTTTGTGACCGTGCAAAACAAATATGCAAATTCTACAAGTCCTCTGTCCTTCCTAAGTATAACAAATATTAATTGTACAATTTCGTTTTTACAATATTTCAATTGCATGCTAGTTATGAGTATGTTCAATATTTAAATCCGTTAATGCCTAATGTATTTAAAAAAATATATTTTCAAACACTAATAATGTTCATAACATTGTATTAGTTCTATATTAATACGTAATAATAATAATAATAATAATAATAAATAATACATAAATATTAAAGTTCACAACGCAAGGTAGGTTGTTTTCCGTTGATCTTTTGTTATGACTTAATATTATATTTTCAGTTTGTTATTATTTAAAATGTATTAATTTATGTTTATAATTCTTTCATAGTTATTCTACATGTAAATTTATATTTTGTTAACATTTTAGTATTCTAAATTGAATGCCAGTTTCAATTTCAACAAACATAGTGCAACAAATGCACCAATAAGATTAATTTGAAGAAATCTCTATTGATGTGTATTGTCTTATGTGTGTTTTGAGGTTTTCCACATTTCCCAATTGAGATGCTCAGTTTTTTCTAAAAATAAAATAACACATTTTCAATCTAGGTATATATTATATTTATCACATTTTTATGTATTCCATATCAAACCCTCACAGTACACATAATAATATATCCACGATTAAACTATTTTTACATATTTGTATTAATTTATCAGTAACTACATTTTATTGTTGAAAGTCCAGTAGGTTGGTTGCTTCTTGTTAATGTATTGTGTATAATAATTTAAATTTGAACATACTCTACTTCGGGCCGTTCTTACAATGTCCGGTTAAAGTTAATAAAATCTGTTATCAGTCGGTCAGCATTAACCGACACTTAACTGGTCATTAACGGCCCTTAGTCGTATGGTACAGGTATACATTGGGTATATAAATGAAAGCGAAACGAAATATTTGCATTACATAAAATTAGTTTTATGAGATTTGATAAAGGCAATTTAAATGAAAGATTTGCTACAAATTTCAATTTTAAAATTAAATATTTCTAAAAATACTTATCGACTAGTATCGGCCGCCCCTTGTTGTTTAGGAATTATTGAATTGGTTATGTAACATCATATAGCTGCTCAAACAATATTTGTGACTTCGTTCTGGTATTTATTTCTGTAATTTCATAACAATGTAAGATATTTTATTTAGATAAGTTGATACAAAATATTTTTTTTTTTATTAGTTATCCCGCGGCAACTTAGGCCATTGGGAGGGGGGTGGTACTGTAGGTTTTTTTTTTTTAGAACGGTAGGTTTTGTTACACGTGGATGTATTTTTTTTGGCAGAATTTTGAATGGGGCACCCGTAGGTTTCTGAAACCGCGACCGGCAGCACCGCAGCCGACGCGCGTTAGACCGCTCGGCCACCTCGTCCCCCCTATATACAAAATATTATTTTATACAAAAAACAAATCTTTACATGGGCAGTGTTTCTCAATGGAATAAAGCAAATTTAGTATAGTCATTGTAAAAAGCTATTTTATGTAATATTTGTACTAATAAATTGTTTTTCATTATATACCTATTAAAGTAAGTACCTACCTATTACATGAGTGGTTTAACCAGTGTTTTAATTTAGGTTTGAAGTTAATTGAATTTCCCGCCCTCCAAAAAAATTTACATTTACATTCACTATTGAAATTGAATAAAAAATATATGAATGTAACTTTTTTTTTCATTTAGTTAGTTAAGACAAAATGTGTTATAAAAATGATTTAAATTAACGATCTCACTAATAAAATATAATGTTGAATTACCACAAACTTAAATTATATACTTTGGTTCAATAGCAACGACCTTCAGGCACGCACGAAGATAAGTAGCAGTGCAAAATACTTTTAGTGACAATATTTGCCCCCCTCCCCCACACCCCACATTCCCTAACACTAATGTAATGATAAATTTGTGATGAATTTTTAAAAATATAAGGGTTTATAATTATTATGGATTACCTAAGAATTCAATACTTGCCTACTTGGTTAATATAAATTGGTTATTACTAAAATAATTAATTCATTGTAAAAATATACCATTTAATGAATTTGCAATAATTTTATTGATACCGATATTAGTTTCATATTTTATATTAAATACGAGTAGACCTTTTGAGTTACAGAAAATGTATTTTTATTTTATGTAATGCATAGCTTATTTAACTAGTTCACTACTAGTTTATTTTTATTTTAATTGCAATTTTCGGCATTAAATATAATTGTTTTACAATGCAATTAAAATATGAATATAATTGTATAACAATACAATAAACAATACATAGGTATATAAATTACAAGTGTATAATAATATTTTATTTTTATACAGTGTACACTAATATATTATTATACTGAGTTGATCAAACATAGTTTTCCATAATAATGTACCACAGTTGAGGCCTTTTAACTAGTTCCGTCAATTTTAGCTCAAAAAACCTTAAGTTTTAACAAAATTAAAATTAGTTTACGTTGGTTTTTATTCTGAAAAACCCGAACTCGCCAGAAAATTGTCTATACATTATACAGAACACTTTGAAAAAATTAAAACTTATATATTGTAAACTGTAATTGATTAAAAGTTGCCTAAATGTTGCCCCTCAAATAATAGCCGTAGCGAGGCCAGTTAGCAAATTTAATTATAATATCAAAATAAATTTATTAATGGTATAGACCTTACACTCAGAGTGTAATGTCTATGATTAATTAATAGACGCTTGGTATAACCTACTGTTCTTTCATCACTGTACGCTACGTACTCATGTGATCTGTGAATCATTCCAGCCTAATCTATTAAATATTAAAATATTAAGAATTAATATCATCATTAATATTTTTATCTACATTTACATAATAACGATTACATTTGTCTAATATTTCCTTTTTTACCAGTAACCACGCTATTTAAATCATTGTTATACATGGGAATTAAAGGCTAAATATAGCCTTGTTTATTAAAATCCATTTATTTTTACAATTATCAACCAAATTGAATTTTTTTGCTTTATTTATTAATGTAGTAACTGCAGTGTTGGTTAAAATGAAGTTTTTTTTATGTTATAAGCATGATCTTTATGTTTTTTTTTAATGTTTTAATGTCTTGTTGTATTGTTTATTATTAATTTAACTAAAGCTTATGTTTTTACTTTTTACCTACAGTATTGATTATTACTTATTAGTTTAATAGTTTAAGTAGGATAAAAAAGTATGTTCAGACCGCTGACCCTCCTGACCCTTCAGACCCTCAGACCCTCCTGACCCTTCAGACCCTCCTGACCCTCAGACCCACACCCGCCGATCGCGTACGTACGCGGCATATATTTTATCTGTTATCATTTGTTATCATATATTTTTACTATATTTTATCAGTTATCATTTGTTATCATATATTTTTACCGCACCCGCCGATCGCGTACGTACGCGGCATATATTTTATCTGTTATCATTTGTTATCATATATTTTTACTATATTTTATCAGTTATCATTTGTTATCATATATTTTTACCGCACCCACCGATCGCGTACGTACGCGGTATATATTTTATCAGTTATCATTTGTTATCATATATTTTTACCACGCCGCTCGATCATGGACTTAATCAACATCGTTCACGTTATCAACATATATTTTTATCACACACATTGAAATTATATATTATTGTAATCATATATTTTTACACCAAATATTTTATTATTGTTATCACATTACTACCGGCATAATATATTTTATCAGTTATCATTTGTTATCAACATATATTTTGACGGCTCGTG
>NC_042493.1:112134080-112142081 GCF_005508785.2 Acyrthosiphon pisum
GTAGGTACTCAATGTTATTTTATTAATTGTGTGCCTACTAATATAATGTATTAATGTATGATGTTTAATGTTTATTTTAAAATGGAAGGGCCAATGATGCATAATATCTATATAAAATATAGACTCCTACGTTATAAAATAAAAATTGATAGATTGAAGGAAAGTAGTGTAGCTCCCCACTTTTTTGAGATACGTTAATAAAGGGGTAGGTACTATTTTTTTTTACTTTAACACTAAAAAAAATATGGTTCAAAATACAAAAAAATAATTATTAAAAAATACAAATTATGTAGATATAGTTAAATTTTAGGTTAACTTATACAAATTAATAATAGGAACTTTTAAAAAAAAAAAATCTCAAGGTTGAAAGGATTGCTAGTTGCCTGCCTATCAGTCCTGTAAAGTATTTGAGTAAAAGTATTGAATAACTTTTTAAATACTTTCAACATGAAGTATTTTGAATGGTATTTTAAATAAGTACTTTTTTTTGTATTAAATACTTGTTTGTATTGAATACTTTGAATTTTTATTCGAAATATTTGGTTGGAAAAATATTATTGTCAACTACAATAATAAAATAATAGTTTTGTTTAATATTCTGTATTTCTGTGTTAGCCAAAGCACGAAGGTTTTTAATAAATAATAATGTAATGTAATGAATAAATACACATAAATAATAAATAAAATAAAAATTATTATAAACCTTCTATGTATCTATAGACTATATTACGATAATTAAAAACCAAAAGTATTTGAAAAGTATTCCAAATACTTTTTTAAAGTATTTGAGTAGTATTTGAAATACTATACAATTAAAGTATTTGAGTAGTATCTTAAATACTTAAAAAAAAAAATGTATTTGAGTATTTACTCAAATACTTTTTAAAAGTATTCTTTACAGGTCTGCTGCCTATCTAATACAGTTAATTTTTTTAGGTAGGTAACTTAATTAATATTATATATTTACCTTTTGCTTTGAAATTGTCTTTGAATTATTATTCAATAATGTAGTTTGCTTGGTATTGGTGTATTTATCTTTATCTATAAGATTATTTTTCCTGGATTCTTCAACTTTAGACATTATTGAAGCATGTTTATACTAAAATAGGTACAAAATATTAATATTGTAGTAAATGCGACTTGTAAATTGTAATTAGAATTTAAAAATAAATAGCTGGTCCTAAAATTTTAAATTATACATACCTTATAATGACTAAGGAAATTACCACTTGAATTAATACTCCCATTTACAACTTTGGAGCAATTTTGGCACAATGCAGATAATTTATTTCCTTCTAAGGAAATTATTTTATAAAATCCATCAAATAAATATTTCAGTTTAGAAGTATTTATCAGGTGATTGGTTGATTCAGTTGTTTGAGTACTTGAATCATCTTTTTTTAGGATTTTGGACGGGCCAGCATTTAAAACTTGGACAAACCGTTTCATGATTAAAATAATTAAATGAACAAAATAAAAATAAAAATCGTAACTGTATGCAGTTCTACAATAAATCTCACCGACGACACACAGGTCACAACTCACACGATACACACGGAGAAGTGAGAAAAATAGTCAATAACAGTCACAAAATATATAATTGTCAATTATAACTGTATACTGTTTATTTTATTGCGCCTACAGCAGAGGAAAGAGGTCGTACAGATCGGTTAAGCGATAACTGAAATACCGGGAATTATAATAGGGTTTTATAAATATTAAATTGTTATAAATTACAATTATTATAATATAATGATATTATATTATTATGCTTGTGAGTCCAATATCCATGAATGTTGGTTTATTTTTGTCAGTTTAAAACAATAATTATTTTTCATACTTTGTACACAATTCTACGAAACGGGTATCAGCTAATGAGACCCTCATCATTCGGTGGTGGCCGGCGGGTAGCAGGGATAAATGTTTTTGCTTTTGCTATTATTAGTCGTTCTTACAATCTTATCTACTACATGCCCATTACATATTTCTATTTTTGGGTTTTCTCATTGTTTACGATGTAAAACTCCAGACTAACAATGAATATTAATAAATATTAAAATCATGGTATTATAATACATATTACTAAACGTGTTTTCTATGTAATGGATGAAAAATATAAAAATGTAAAAATAAAAAATATTTTAAATTTTCAAATTTTTTTTTAGTGCATTTAAATAAATTATCTAGATAAGTACTCATAGATAACTAGAATTTTATCTAGATGAAGATAAAGATAACTGAGTAGAAATTTATCTAGATAAGATAAAAGATAAATAATTTTTATCTAGATAACTTATCTAGATAAATTTATCTAGATATTTCCCAACACTGATTATAACGGAAGGCAATAGTCAAAAATAATTAAATACCGCGAAACAAAACATTAAAAATTGTCCCTGCACGCAAAACAGTTTTTGTTATGTTGTACATTTGTAAGACGGACACCACAAATGCGTGTGTGACATCCTCTTAACAAAATATATTATAATATATCATTAAACAAAACATAACACAAAATGTAATTTATAGACTATCATTAAACCGAAAATATCGCAAAACGTAATTTATAGAATATTATCATAAGACAAAAAATAACGCAAAACGAAATATTTTAAAATCTATTCATTTAAAAGGTATATTGGTTTCGTAGAGACATTTATTTCATGCAAACAATCTGATAATTGATTATATTCTATTCCGTATCCGGGCCATTACCTACCCGAATTATTTATTATATTTAAATTTATTAATTTTATTTATATTTAACACTATTTTAAATAACTATAAACGCAAACATTGTGTAACGTTTTGATTGTAAATAACATAAAACGGAATTTTTTTTCAAATTCAAGCCTTGGTCTTTACCTTGTTTACCTAATTTAAAATATAGTACAATTGATAGATTTTTATATTTTTTAAATATATTATTTATCTATACTAGAGGTGGTAAATTATTTTGACACTAGGTGCCAAAAATTAACTTATTATTTATTTATTTGTCGAGTGTGCCATTAAATTATGTAAAATATAAGATATAGAGGCATCAATTTACGGCTAAAATAACCATATCGTAACCGCGAGTCGCGACCCATCAAAACCATTGCTCGACCCATGTATGTATAGAATATCAATTTCTTCTCTTACTCGAGTTTTTTTTTTCAAACGTATGTTTACTATTTGTTTTATCAATCGTAAACCAGGTAAGTGGGTAGATGATTTAAATTAATGTGTTGTGTTATTATTTTAATCATTTGTTACATTTTATACCATTATTTATAATAACAAATTTGTGGAGATTTGTACCTAAATTAAAAATTGATTTGTATTAAAAATCATTCCAACCTAGAAACCTTAAATTTAAAATTTGGATTCAAATAAAAAAAATTGCATATTCATTAATCACAAATTAATACATGTATATAATATATATAAAATAAAACCTTATATACTTGTGTATAGATTATATGTGTTTGTTAGGTGTACTTCTAACATTATATTTATATTATGTACTTGCAGTATACCTTCCTGAATATCGGATAACATTTTACACAAAACTACCTACTAATTATAAAAATATATTTTACAAACATAGTATATAATATAATATTAATAGTAATTATTTGAAAAAATGAAATAATTTTTTGATACGTAATAAAAATAATTATATCTTGTGTTGTGTGTGAGTGGGTCAGAAAAGTGAATGTGTGCTTAGTAGACTCAGATCTCCTATATTATCTATGCGCTTGCTTTCGACATTATTTTTCCAAAAGAAATCTAAAACTGTTAATGCGACGGCCTTGTTTGAATTATTTTCTTTATAGGTTTATTCATCCTGGATATGAGTGAACGAACTTATACAGACATGTACACGCGTGCAGCTTCTCACTAACCCGCATTTATAATTTTATAGATTGGTATGAGATTATGCACCGTAGGCCTCTCCTATTAGTACCTGTTTTTTTTTTAGATAGGGCATTCGTGAAACATAATATTATACGTCGGTAATATATTACCTAATCTATATGATAAATTGTAATCCATTAAAACATTGACAAAATGTATACATTTTGTGGACGCGTATACAGGTTTATCTAAATAATTGTATAATATATACATAAGAATAATATATAATATACGCCTAAACCACGGTGCTCGTTAATGCTACAGGTGGCAGGTACCGAACAGTTGGATGGAAAAAAAAGTGTCGTCGATAAATATTAGTTTCTAAATAATAATCCGACGCATCTGAACGGTCGGTATTCCGTATGCCTATTTATATAGGCATATACTGGTATATAGGTATATTTACGAGTTGTATTTTCTGAAACTCATTATAATATCGACTAGGGAAAATATAATATAATATATTCCGATGACTTTTTATGATACCATTAACCATAACATTATAATATTATGTCGACATCGTGCACGAAAAACATTGTACCTATACTTGGAGTGTGACTTGATGTGTGTCTATAATAGCCGTCATCGCGTATAGCTGATATAGGTATGCAGATCGGAATCGTTTTATTTTTTTATATAGGGAATATGAAACCTACTCAGAAAAGTAACTCATACGTGTAATACGGTATTAATTATTGTATACAGTTGCTTTGCTAGTCGGGGAGATGGTAAACTGCGGAAAAATTAACCTTTTTCTAAAAGTTAATATGTAAACTGCGGCAAAAAAAAATTTATATTATACAATCTGCGACAAAACCGTTAAGATACAATATTAACAAACTGTGGCAATTTATTTTATATATCTTCTATATACCTATACTATATTATAGTAGGTACCTAAATCACATACCAATATGTACGTATATCATTTAATTAATTATGTCATGTTGGGTCTTGCGTAGAAATTGGTAAGGTAAATCCAAATGTATTTTTAAGTCTTAGAGAAGCATATCGGTAATATTGGTACCTTTACTTTTGATAATACTAGTTAGAATGGCAAACAATTAACAGTGTTAGACAATTTTAAATTCAAATTTAAATATGAATCAAAAATAAGTGGATATAAACGTGGGAATGCGCTAATAAGACATGCAAGGCCAAATTGGTCTTCAATAAGGAAAAAACTCTAATACAAGAAAAATCCGTTTTGGATCATAGTCATTATAATTTTGGTCTTCCGTTACTTTAACCTGATGAAGTCGAAGATTCGTTTGTTTTTGATTTAATTGCAGATATACCATCTAATAATCAAATAGTACAATTTTGCGACTATTTAACAGAGACTTATATGCAAGACATATTCCCTCCTTCTTTGTGGGCATCCAAATCAGAAGTTATAACAAATAATGTATATGAATCTTTCCATTCAAAATTTAACGCATATTTTTATCATCATAATCCATCACTATATAAATTTATAGATTCTTTACAGAATATACAAGTTGACACATATATAAAAATTAGAAATGCAGAATAAGGGGTAGGTAATACAAAAAAGAAATAAAGCGACAACACAAAAATACAAATTTATTAACGAACGGCGGCAAATGAAAGAAGATGGGTGAATTTCAAGATATGAATTTTTGGAAAAAGTATGTTGTAAGAATAAACGACAAAATGTTAATTATTAGGTACCTACCTATTAAATTACTTTATTTTAAAAATTTTTTTTTGATTTTACGATCACTACGATCTTTTCAAATAGTTTTTAATAATAATAATATTTTTCAATTTTAAAATTGTTTTTTTCTTTATTTTTACACCTAATACTCTATGAGTCTCTTAGAGACTTCTATTGAGTATAATATTATAGGTAATATTCATGTTAAAAAAACATTTGTATTTACCTAACCAATTTCTACGCAAGACGCAACATCACATAATTAATTGAATGATATACGTACATATTGGTACACATAGGTAGGTATATGTGATTAAGGTACTATAAGATATAGTACCTCTATAAAGTTATAGATATATCGTATACCTATAGAAGGTATATAAAATAAATTGCCGCAGTTTGTATAATGTATCTTATCGGTTTTGTCGCAGATTGAATAATAGGCATTTTTTTTGCCGCAGTTTACTTATCAACTTTTAGAAAAAGGTTAATTTTGCCGCAGTTAACATACAGCCGCTAGTCGTACCAAATCAGCTTAAACGTCTTTCAGTGGTAGATATTGGCAAGGCTGGGCAATTTAATGTTTTTTTTTTTTCAACTCAATTAAGTTAAGTTAATATACACCAATAAGAAAAAGTTAAAGTTAAAAGTTAATTTAATTATAGGTTAACTCAGTTAAGTTTTTTTGTTTGTACAACGCTAGCGTACTTAACTTTTTTCCAACTCAAAACTAAATTATAGACTATATAGTGCTTATACTTTATAGAGTATTTCAAAATAAGTTTGATTCGAATGATATACATTTTTAACTTTGAACAATTCACGGTATATATTTTTTGACATGAAAACGAAATAGGCTAAAATAGTGAAATATAGTTAAATTAAAAACAAAATAAATTAACTTAACTTATTTCTTAAAATGAAAAATTCGTTAATTTAAAGTTAATTAAAAAAGAAATTTAGTAAGTTAACAGTTCTAGTAACTAGTTAAAGTAACTAGTTAAGTTAAAATGTTAAAACAAAATTAACTCTTTACCTGAACTTTTTAACTCGTTAATGCCCAGCAGCCTTCAATATTGTACCATACTCTGCTATACTGCGCGTGTCTTATTATGTTCCCTCCGGGCCAGTAAAAAATAATCTACTTTGTACATTATTATTTTAAAAACAATTTTTGTGTTTAAAACATTTAGTATGAATGTCATAAATCTTATACAAATATTGTGTTGTACAGGTTAAACATATTAACAGAATTACGTTTTTTTTACTACATGGGAGCCGTACGCTTTCACATTCCTTGGCCCCATAGACTTACGTTAGGTTGTGTAATTTATGAAATAAAAGAGTGACAAAAAAACAAACAAAAACACGGTTATAATTTATTAATAAGTTGCGATGTTTATTTTCTAACTCATGTAACTCACAAAAAATATTATTATCGTATCGTATCGTGTACATAGTAGACTCATTATTACGGTACACTTAACATAATTTTGCATATCAGTTAACTAGTAGCTACTATAATAGAGGTAGGACGATAACAAATCATTTAATTTCTATAACATTATTGTTTATTATTTTAATTTGTTATATACATGACGTACATGTAAGAATCGTCTTACGTTATGAGTAGACAATTAGAATTAATAAAATAACAACGACACACTTGTGAAAGGTTTCTATCGTTTCTCCGTTTATTATTTACACAGTTCACGCATTATAATATAAATAATGATTACAAGGCGGTCGTATTGGTGTATAATTTCAAGTGTTTTAATTTCCAAAGTCATCATATACACCATATACGAGACAAAAACCCAAGTTGTACGGAGTATACATAGTGAAACATACCTGCATTTTACATTTCCATCTAGCATAGCAGCATATAGTTGCATTGTAGTTTACATTTTTTTGTATTCAATCATTTCCACGTGGGTACTTTATTTGCGTACCATAATATGTGTATGGACTGTGCGATATGTGAAAAACCAACACGACTTAACCATAATTATAATTTATTATTATACTACCTATTACCTATATATATATCGTGTCAGCTACAATAGCTTACTACCCGTACTTAGTGCAAAATAAGGCGAGTACAGACCAATCAAGAGATTTTACGGCTAAAAAACGGAAATGAGACAAATCGTTTTGTACACGATTCCCTTTTTTTAATTTGCCTTGGCGTACAATCAAAAGAGTTAGATTCGCGACTGAAAATTTGAAAACGAAAAAAATGAGTTGTACGAATATGATCGTTATCAATAAGAAGGGGCGCGCCAAAGCGGATGTAGTGGAAGTGGCGTACAAATTATACACGTTCGTCGGTCTTTATGATCTATAAAAAATTACAATCAAAAAGATTTTTCGTTAAGATTTATACGTATATGTCGTACGTGTCAAATGAATTTATT
>NC_042493.1:112142181-112143431 GCF_005508785.2 Acyrthosiphon pisum
GAATTCAATGATATAATATCATTGTATAAGAAAAACGATTCTGAGTGGAGACGGTATGTCAGTCTCGGTTTAAGACATATCATATACTTATCTATGGTATTAAAAAAATAATTCACCTATAATAAATTCCAAATTAATCATATCACAATGTCCATTAGGTACTTATAACGCGTTATACATCAACCACAAACCGTGATACTATCACAGATATGTTATCATAGGCCTATAGTTTCTATAATACAAACTTCTGTATAACTAGAATAATAATAAAATAAAAAAATTTAAAATTATATCAACTTCTTATTTATTTAATATGCAATAGCTTTATCGCGGCAATCCCCGAATGCCACTTGTCTTTTTTTTTAAATCCGCATCCTCCGAGAAAAATTAATATTAATTCTATTAACTCTTTGTAGTCATCTCTGTAATGATTTTTTTGTAGTTGTTGCGTACAAAATTCTATTATACTTACGTCCATAATTTTTAATTGTATATCATTGTTTGCGGTAGGTACCAATTGTTATATTTTTTTAGTCTATTTTTTCCCAAGCTTGCTGGAATCTTTTAAACAGCATAATATCTGGACCCGAAAAGCTGGTCATCTTCAATTCAAATATTGATCGTAGTATAAGTTCATATAAATATGATGACGACATGGCAAATAAAGAAGGCTTTTATTGCTTTTATTGCTAATTTTTCTGCTTCTATTTTTGAAAATTTAGATGCTTAATTTAATGATTTTAATCGATCAGCCTTTCGCTTTTCAGCTTTAACCAATTTAGTATCAACGCCCATCATATGGCCTTTTCGGCCCTTTTCTCTTTGGAGAAGTAAAAAATCTCGATCTTCCTGGATACCTATAATAAGAAATGTTTTTTTAAATATTTTTAAACAAAATATGATTTTCATAGTAAAAATGATTAACTAACATATTTAATGCGCTCGCATGAGCAATGTCAAATAAATCGTCCGATTTTGAGGTGAACACGACTTCTTTTTTAATTTGACATTCGGTTCTTTTTGTAGAATTTTTTTGAACTGTTCTCCATTCATGACATAATTTTTCCAGCTTAGATATACAATGCTGAATGTCTTGTACAGGAATTCTTGCTTTTTCCCAAAATATTACTATTTCACGTACAGTGAGACGAGCACTTTCACGTATATTTAATTTAACAACTCGTAAGTTATATTATAAGTTTTATTATAATATATAAGTATTTAATGCTTAAAAAAAATTAATATTTACA
>NC_042493.1:112143531-112144371 GCF_005508785.2 Acyrthosiphon pisum
AATGATTTCAGATCGTATATAAAATGTAATGGGATACTACACTTTGAGCATCCGTATAGTATAGCACCTGTATTTGGTTTTTAAAAACGAGTATATAAGCCACACAATGAAATTCTTCGATCGAAAAAAGCTGTAAATTTAAACACAATTAATTCTATAAAAGTAATGTGTAATATAGCTCAAGGATCATTCAACAATCAACAACCATCTTCAGAGTCATTCGATTTACGAGTTTTTCCCGAGTGAAAGGACAGGGTCGAAATTAATTCAGTCACCACCAAATTTAATATATTACAAATTGAATAAAACAAATATTGATTCGATAACCGTTCAGTTAGTTGATCAAGATCATAATCCGATTGATAATTTTGGTGAGACATTGACAATCGTGTTACATATTAAACGTTACGGGTCTTGAGATGGGTTTAAAATTCAATATAAACCCACTACTTCGGATTAGTACGACTAGTCATAAGACTAAAGTGCTACCAGCAACATCAAATCAAATAAAAAAATTGACGGTGAAGAATAAAAAAATTTTACAAGCTTTGGGTTATCAATTAAAGCAGAATGCCTGAAAGTGATATTTTGGATATAACATCACAGTACGAAACGGATTCTAAAATTACAAAAATTGAATATCATTCATACGCACCGTATACAACATCATTTAATAATAATGATGAAATACGTATATCGATCCAGCAAACGGATGTCTATCCATATCTACACGAAAGCTTTATTTTTTTTGGAAGGAATAATTACTGATGCTACCAAAGTGAAACTATCTAATAACGGTTACTCTTACCTTTTTGAGCAAATACGGTTGGAAATCAATGG
>NC_042493.1:112156483-112158037 GCF_005508785.2 Acyrthosiphon pisum
AATATTTTACGAGGTAGAATTTCGTAGACAATCAGTGTGAAATGTGTTACACGGTAAAATAAAAGTCTCCAAGTGGGACATTCCCCCTTGAAAAAAAAAAATTACCGTGGAAAAGCTGGCTGTGAACATACAAATATATACTACTTATGTTTTTGATATTAATGTTACATAATTAATTCATACAGTAGTACAGTGACCTTAAAAAATTATTTTATTTAATTTTTAAATTTTATTATTTTTATAAGTTGACATTGTAAATTTTTACATAATATAATTATCTATATGGATATAATATAAATAAATTAAAAAATAGACGATTGATAAATAACTATATTTAATTGACATCCACAGCTATTGAGCAACGCACCTAAGTTAGACATAGGCTCGATTATGTGGTTAAATAGTTAATATATAACATACTATGTAGTATTTACTTGATATATGACAGTTTTTAGGTGAGTCGTTTATATAAATTTAGTGTAGCATACAAATACTGCTACAGATTCTAAATAATACAATATTAATAAACAAAATAGAACTTTATGTACCTATTTAATGAAAGTCTGAAAATTAAATTGTATAATGATATGTGACTATATACTATTTGATATAATTTATATAGGTAGAGTATTATATGGAATACGCTATTTATTAAATAATAAATTACGTTACACTTGATTTTATTATCTCCACCTATATTGTTTAACATGGGCTGGATTATATGGGATAGTTCTATAATATATACTTGAATAGACAGTAGCAATATAACAAACCTACAAGTATACTCTATGTAGTACTAAATATATTACAGTTTTTAGGTGAGTTGATTGTTTGAGGTAAGTAATGTAATTTGGTAATTATAAATTTTATGTATGATACAAAACTGCTGCAGATACTATATAATACAATAATTTATTATAAGCTAATAGATCTTCGTGTATTTAATTAAATTCTGGCAGTTAAATTGTATAATGATATGGCTATAATATTTGATATTATTTATATAACTAGGTTTATGGAGGATATTACAATATACAGGGTGATTTTTTAAGCATGCTCACCCCATTTTTATGCTTAAATTATGCATATATTCAAATTTTAATTTTTGGAATTTTTAAGTGTTATTAAAGACGATAATTTCGAGTACGTAGATTTTTCACAACATTTAAGGAATATCCTGTGGCAATACTAACTTTTGTTTTTCAACAGACAACCTATATGTTTTAAAGCAAAATGGGATTCAGATAATTTTTCTGAAAATGTTGATGTATCGTAATCGAAATTTGAACGAAAACTTCCTTAGTTATTCTTCTTCAAATACTAAGGAATAAGGATATTATAGTCTACCTATCTGTCTATTAAATACTAAATAGTTTGTAAATGGATACGAGCTCAATAATTATAATTCGGTGTGCATTATAAAATATTTGCTAATAATTACTACTTATTAAATGCTAATGGATTAATATTGCACCTGGCAATGTTCAAAACAAAGGAAATATAAAAAAATATCTTTTTCATTTTATCGAGCATGTTATCTTTTAGCCTAAATGA
>NC_042493.1:112159327-112165972 GCF_005508785.2 Acyrthosiphon pisum
AGAGTAGCTAAGCATATTATACAGAATGTTCTATAGACTGCGTGCGCGAGATGGAATACAACGCGATCTAGTGGTAAACTCTGGTACTAGTGCAGGGGATCAAATTCAAGTTTTTTTATTACGTTATATGGGAAAACGCGTGAAAAACTGTAAATAATTGTTTTTTTTTAACTGTCGATTAATATACATTTATTTAAAAATAGTCACATTTTATAATTACTAAATGGTTGAATTAATATTAAAATGTTTTTGATCATCTGCCTAATCTGTGTATTTAATTCGGTTCTTATCTAGGTGCCTACCTAAACAATTGTTTTCTTGTAAAATTAAATTAGATAATGATACTCCATTTTCCAAGATATTCCATTAGATAATGGAAAGTTCAAACTTCAAAAGTTCTGAATTAATTATTTTCAAAAAAATTAAAATAAATTATGAGTAATTTAATAATAAAGTATGGCTTTCAAAGCATAAATGCACATTTTAAATTCTCTAATAATAAAGGTTTAAAGTTGTATGAAAGCAATCATGTCCTGAATGTACCGGAGTTTAGACCAATTGAAGGATTTTGTGTAATAACTGGTTTGGCTGTCAGGCAGACAAGTGTTTCTTTAGACCCATGTAAAGTACAGCTCGAGGTAAAATGTATATTTATAATTTATATTCATATATAACACACATATTATGTTGGTACATAATGTGTGTATTATTTTCTACAATAACTGTTTTCTCAAATAAAAGCACTTCATAATAAAACAAATTCTCTTGTTTTTTAATAGTTGGATAGTACTAGAACCATAAAAACTGATGTGTGTCAATGTCCAGCTGGGGCTGGATCTAAATGTAAACACATAGCTGCCCTTATTATATATGTTAATTCCGAAGAAGGAACTTCAAAAACTGATGAGCCACAGCAATGGGGAAGACCTGCAAAGTATTGTGAAAGTTTATATAAAAAAGGCAAAAAAATATCAGATCTTTTCCATCAAAAACAATTGAATAATAACGTTCCTATTCTGAGCCATAATGATTTCATTCAAAACCACAATATACTTTCATTGCCATGTAGTTTAAGTTATAATTTGTGTTCAGAGCAACGTTCTGAAGTTGATAGACAATGCTCTAATATCTTAAATAATATTATAGATAATATAGAACAAAGCTTAAAATATGACTGTTACAATGATTTTTTGTCCAATATTATCATCAAGCAAGTTCAATCTGATTTTCCTAAATTCTATTCTGCATTTCCACTAACATTAACTGAACATACATACTTCTATGAGAATAATTATGTTAATGAAACAATGATAAAATCAATTTTTAATCAAACACTCGATCAGTCCCTTAATTTATCTTGGAAACAAAACCGAAAGATGCGCATATCAGCAAGTTTAAAAGCACACAAAATAAAAACACTAAGGAATAAGTCTGAAGAATGTCAAAATAAATTAGCAATATCTTTATTAAATGAAACTGTAATTGTAGGAAAAGGAGCCAGTAATATACAATATGGATTACAAACTGAAGACAAGGCATTTAATAAGTTCTGTGATATGTACAACATTGATGTAGTTAAAAGTGGGTTGGTTGTTCATATTTTTAGACCATGGATTAGTGCCAGTCCTGATGGTTTGATATTAAAAAATGGAAAAAATTCTTCAGTTTTAGAAATTAAATGCCCCAGCTCATGCAAACAAAAATCTATAATTGACCAATTAACAGGAAAATCAAACTTAAGCTATATTGAAGTTAAAAATATAGTCATATATATTATACACAAATACAAATGTTACTGTATTGTACAGGTTTAAATGATTGCCACTTATTTATCTTTAACGAAATTAAGCCTTTGTCATTAATAATTAAAAAAGATTTAACCTTTTTAGAAAATATTATTCCAATATTGGAGAAATTTTACTTTTCTTTTTATTTACCAAATTTATGTAACCAATCAAATACATTATAATATTTAGTTAATAATAAGTAATTTGTTAAGTAATAATAATTAGCATAATATATAATACATATTCTTATGTTTAAATTATTTTATCAAAACTAATTCTACTGTTTTATAATTGGTGAACTTAAATTTACCAATACACAACAAATGAGTAATAAATTATCAATGTATTGTAAAAGATCAGTTGTTATTTTATTCAAAACATTAAAAGATTTTAATCTTGCAAAAAATCGTTCGATGTGTATTCTGACACTAGAAACATTATATGTTTTTATTACTTCTTCTTCAGAAAATCTACCATTATGAAGCATTGGGGGCATAACTAGTATACTATTTTGACCTTCAACACCTGGTTGTATTCCAGGAAAACCTTTATCGGCAAGAACTTGGTCTCCAGGTTCAAGCTTATTTAAAAATCCGGAATCATTGGTGATAAAACTATCACTAGACCTACCTCCGTATGCTTTAGATAGAAAACTAACCATACCATTTGGTGTAATTGCAACTAATACTTTAATTGTATAAACACCTTTGTATCGGGAATACAAGCAAACTCTTTGTTGAACTGTTTGAGGTTGCTCAACTCTTATTTCTGTGCAAACAATGATACATCTACAATGAGGGTAATGTTTTTTAAAAACCTCTGGTAATGTGTCTACAATAGTTGTTTTACTTGGCCAGAAAATTAAATTATTTGTTTTATGACTTAAAATAAGTAAACATTCAGAAAATACTCTACTGATGGTAGTTCTATGGTCTGAAAAAAATGTACTAAGGGCTGAATATGTTAGACCTAGTTTAACTTTCATCAACATAATTAAAAGGGTATCTTCTGTACTAATTATGGTACGATTTGTTTGTGGTAATAACAACAAAAGAAAATTAAATATTTTGAATGTTACACCTGTTATATCTTATATCTTTTAATGCATTTTCAGACTGTATAGAATTATATCCATGAAATGATAGGCAAGACAAACAAGAACTTGTATTTGAAGAATCTACTCCACAAGATTTTTCTGCACTTTTCGGTTTAGTAAAATTTAAATTTAAATTTACTGATGCTTGAGTACCTACATTATTATTACATTCATAAACACAATAAAAAATAAAATTTTCCTCGGGCACCTCAAAAGCTACTTGAGTACTAATATTAATAGATGTTATATTATTTAAATCTAGTTCTGTAGAACTAGTAGAAGGTATTATTTGATTATTTATTTCTTGAAATTCCATGGTTTGATTTTGACGGTTGATGGAGCGCTCATATCTGGCAATATTTTGTAGTACATTGATGGTTTTTTTTTTGTATACTTCTGGAAATATTGAAGGTATATACGACGGGCTTCTGGGATTAAAAGACCTATTATTTAAATAGCAAAATAATTTAAAATTTCGATTTAAATTATTAAACACTCTTAATAATATCAATACAAATAAAATATAAGATAAAGAAATAAAAAAGACATTAATACTCATGATAAGAAGTGCTATTTTTTCTATGTCTCACATATTGGAATTATTAAGAATGTTTAATCACTTTTAATAAGTTATTTATATTATATTTAATAAAACTTAATTATGACCTCTAATTATTAATAAAATGGGCACTACAAACAACACTATGAACACTAGGACGCCAAGGTTTTCCATTTTCTCTAAAGTACAACAAAAAAATATTAACAAATCAGAATAATAATAACTATTTAATTTGAGCATTTTTTTCTTTATAATGTAGGGCATAAACACATCTAATTGATCATTATGAACGGAAAATAAAAATAATTAACTTACATGATTCTATTCATTGCTTTTATCCACTTTTCTTTTGTCTCTTTCTCGTAATCACGATTTGGAAATCGATAAAATGTAATATTATTAGTATTTTTATATGAATTACTGCAATTTACTACACAGCAACTATTTTTTGACTTTGTACTACCACTCATTATAATTTATAATAATAATCAATAAATTATTCAACACTACTACTTACTAGTAGTTAGTATCCTTGTCAATGGTAGTTAGTACTTAGTAGTTATTACCCAAGGTTTATAGATCTATCTATCAGTGGCGGCTCGTGCTAAGGTGCGATGGTGCGACCGCACTCCCTATTTATATTTTAAAATAAAATTATATTCGCAATTATACTTATCATAGTAATTAAATAGGAATCATGATGGTCTATATTTCTTCCAAAATAATTTAAATGATCCCAAATTGTATTGTAAAATAAGTAGTATGTATTTGTATGTTCACAGCCAGCTTTTCCACGGTATTTTTTTAAGCTATTGCATAGCTTTTATCGCAAGTCTGGTGTAGTGACTGAAAAAAAATTTTTCGTAACGAAAAAGCGTGACCACTACCTGCGGGATCCCGTAATACCCCTGTCTGTCTACCGCGCGGCGAACCGTATTGTCATACTGTGCTATCTGCGGTCGAAGGTCTGCTGTCGGCGGCTATTGTTTGCAGATATATTTCCAAGGAATAATAATGTACCTATAATTAATAATTATACGGTTCATATTATATAATATACATTTATATATTTATATCTGGATAGTGGATATGATAATATTACACAGTGTATGAGACATGCTGCGTTATCGTTTTTTTTTATTATTTTTATTATTATTCACTTATCTACCAACAAAACAAACTCATTTTGTCAAATTTTGAGATATGCGATGTTGCAGTTTCAGCGACGATATATAGTTGCTATATACGACGCGTGCAGTGTGCACGCCAGGGTAGTGTTATAATATAATATAATATAAAAAAAAATGGAAAGTGAAGGAAGTGCATCTGGTGAAGAAATATTGCAAGAAAATGTGTAAGTATTTTATAAAAATACATATATACCTAACTTACACATTATATAATATATTATACAGGGTGTCCCACAGAGATCTGACATTCTGACAAATGAAATAACTTTTGTTCTAATTAATATTTTTAAAAAATTTCTTTTGAATATAATTCATAGACACTTGCGCTACATTTTTAGAATACATTTTTTATTTTATTTTTTATTTTATTTTAATACTGAAAATAAAAAACTTAAAATTGATAAAAAATTTTTTCGAAATATTCAATATAGCCAATTTGTAAATCTGATTTTTAGAAAAATTTATATGGTAAAAACCCTTATTTAAGTAAAATGGCTGATTTTTTACAATTGTTTTAAATATCAATATTTTCGTTAAGTAAATTACGATCTAGTTTATGTTAGAAATCTTGTAATTTCAAATAATAATAGTTTTTTAAAAAGGTGGGCAAGTGGATGTCGCTCTGCTGTACAGTAGGTTACAAGTGGGTCACTGTATAATGGATGGTATTAAATTTGAATTCAATGATATAATATCATTGTATAAGAAAAACGATTCTGAGTGGAGACGGTATGTCAGTCTCGGTTTAAGACATATTATATACTTATCTATGGTATTAAAAAAATAATTCACCTATAATAAATTCCAAATTAATCATATCACAATATCCATTAGGTACTTATAACGCGTTATACATCAACCACAAACCGTGATACTATCACAGATATATAATTATTTTCAAAATTTTATCGTGTATACAAAATGCTAATATAAACATTCAGTAAAATTTTCAAGTATCTACAGTCATTCGTTTTTTAATAACAACAAAATAAGAAAATCGTTACATAAGAAATCGACTTAATATCAAATGTTGTAAAAATATGAATTTCAATCATATTGAAAATTTGTATATTGTGACAAGTGATGATTCTACATTTAAATTTTATCATAATCGAAGGCAAGCTACATCAACCGCTTCATTGTTGCAAGAATTTAAAAGACTATCGTTGAATTGTGTGCAGACAAAAGCTCAAAGTGTCTTAGATTTTATTAGAATTAGAAATGGCGTTTCAATAATGACTTTCAATTGCCAAAGTCTTAACAGTCACAAATACGATTTACAAGATTCCGTAACTAGACAAACAAATGTATTACTTCTAAGTGAAACTTGTATGTCAAATGATTATCCGATCGACATACCAAATTTCAATTGTATAGTTCATTTCAAACGAGATACTGTTTCAAAAGGTGGGGTAGCCATTTACCAAAATAATAATGATACTACCAATATTATGACTCCGAATATTGATATAAATGTGGCAAATGTTGTAGATGTAAATGTTAGACGCTCAAATGTTGGAGATATTTGTGCGTGCTTATGCAAACTGCAAAATGGCCTAGAAATAGTCATTGTAGTAATTTACATTACTCCAAATCCAAAATTGGACGAGGTAGAATATTTTATTCATCGCACTTTACTGGAGTACACTGTAGAAGGGTCAAAAATACTTGGTGGAAATTCCCATCAATTTCCACTTATCTTGGCTGGCGATTTCAACATCAACTTCGCTGATAAAAAATCAGAGAGACTAACAACGTTTCTCTTAGAAAAATTAAATTTACGTATAAATAATGATCCACAAGAATCTACTACAAAATATGGGACCACCATCGACGCCGTATTTTCCAGATATTTGGAGAATATTAAATCTCAAACTTATGTTTCATATTTTAGTTATCATAGGCCTATAGTTTCTATAATACAAACTTCTGTATAACTAGATATATAAAATAAAAAAAATTTAAAATTATATCAACTTCTTATTTATTTAATATGCAATAGCTTTATCGCGG
>NC_042493.1:112166117-112173810 GCF_005508785.2 Acyrthosiphon pisum
TGTTGTGTTTGTGTGAAACAAGCCATTATACATTGAAAACAGCGTGGATCAACATAATACCTATCACATATCTCATAATTTTGTAGTGGTAGTTACATTATGTGCTCTTATGACATCACTATTATCACTATTACTGACATCACTTACAGACATACACTATTAATATATTTTGTGGTTATACAAAACATTATGTAGGTACTTGCTAAACACACAACACAATCATAATAATAAATAAATAGATATAAATAACTACTAAATAGTGTAGTTTCGTATAGATTCATAGTTTTGATTTCACAGTATATAATATATATATAGTCCAGTGCAATTAGACGAAAAAAGGGGTTCAGCTCGGAAAAATTCCCACCTAGCTGAATTTTGGTACACATCTTTATTACATCGTTGTAAACAATGTCTAAAAAGTCGACCTCGATATCATGTACGCGTTAAAGGTTATTCGAGGTCAAAGGTCACGAAATTGGCCTTTTTTTTAATATCTCGTTTTTTATTGGTCGTACAAAAAAAAGTCTTAGATACAAATTGTAGAGGAGGTAATTATCTATAAAAATGGTCTCTTGACATTTTCACGTCATGTTGATAGTTTTTCCGTTATAAGGCCAACAATGTGTACACTTTTAATGAAATATGATTTTTTCGCTAAAAACAAGTAGCCTTTGCGTTAATATCTCGCTTTATACTGTTTGTACGATAAAAAGTCTCGAACAAAAATTGTAGAGGATAAAATTCTCTACAAAATGGTTGTATATATATATATCCAATCGCATTTGCGGTATACAAATTTTAATGTTTACCATACAAAATTACAATAATATAATATTATATTATATCATATTATAATAACGATATTAAGAATGCATTCGTTTTATGCAAGATGTATAATGTAGGTACATTGTACATATTACTGTTGTCTGGAATGTCCGTTGGGGGAAACATGTTGTGCATATACATATATAATATATAATATATATATATATATATATATAGGTCGACCTTTTTTTAGTAACAATAGACGCAGCTGTCTTCGACATTCATGTGCCGGACCGGCCCGCAGCAGTCGATGAGTATTTAGTTGTGTTCGGTCCGTACGAACGTTGTCACGTGTTTATCGTGTTTTTTGTGCGTTCTGAATTTTTTTACAAGTACTGCTTATATTACATAACCAACTTAATGGCGGGTAATTGTTTTATATGGGAAAACTCGCTATCGGTCGGTGAAACTGTAAATGTCGAGCGTGGATTACAAACATTAAAAAACGCTAGTAATGAAAGAGACGATGGACATCTTGAGTTCTTAAATAATGTAACATCGGTAACTGTGCATGTTGAGTGTCGTAAAGTGTATACACACAAAAAAAAAATTGCCTCATTTAAAAGAGAACGTGAAGAAAACGCTGCAGGTCCATCTAACCCTTCACCGCATAAAAAACGATCAAGTAAATTTGATTTTCGAACGCTATGCCTTGTTTGTGGTGAAGAAGCCAACGAAGATGTTGAGAAAAGAAAACGACAAGAATATCGAAGGAAAATTAAACAGGTCAGCACACTTTCATTTAAAGATAATATTATTAAAACAGCTGAGTCCCGTGGTGATAGACTCGGTAAAATTGTAAGGGATAGAGTTAATTTTGAATATGATTTAGTAGCTGCTGAGGCAAAATACCATGATAACTGTTTGATATCTTTTAATAAATACAAAAGTGGTGGATCAGTAGGTCGTCCACATGACGAAAATATCAGATTAGCGATGGAAGAAATATTTTATTACATAGAAAATAACAATGATTGTCAATTCACCTTAACAGAGTTAGTAAATGCAATAACTAGTGATTTCATTCCAGATGCAAAAACTATAATTTATAAATTAACTGCTCGTTATGGAAAAGATATTATAATAACTACAAAACACTCTAAATTAACAATTATTTGTTTTCTTGATACGCAAAAAAAAATTTTGTGTCAATCGTGGTATGAAAATAAAAAATCTAATGTTTCGGAAGAACGTCTACGTGTTGTAGAAGCAGCAGCAGCAATTATCAGAGAGGACATTCGTTCTGTCTTGATTAATACCGATACATATCCTCCGGTAAATCAAATGTTCGATAATATTAATAAAAATATACCACAAAGTCTATTATTTTTTTTAAAACAAATAATTATTAAAAATAAAAAAGGTAATATTAATGAATTGGAAAATAAATGTACCGCACTAAGTCATGCAATAATGAAGTGCACTCGCCCGCGAAGTTTTTTGTCCCGATTATTACTCGGTATATCTGTATTTCTTCATAGAAGATATGGATCTAAACGTCTATTAGATATGTTATCAAATCTAGGATTTTCAAACACATACAAAGAAGTTCTATTGTACGAAAGCGCTGTTGTTAATCACCCTCAACCCAAAATTCTATCGCCCGCGGCAGGCGCATTTATACAGTATTCTGCTGACAACGCAGATATTAATATTTATACGATTGATGGACATAATACAGTGCACATTATGGGAGTTATTCAAATAGTTACCCCAAAAAGTGCAGTTATAATCGACGAAGAGATACCAAGATTAAGAATAATCCCAGCTGCAAAAGACATTGCTGCTATCGCTCACGTGCCTTTACAAATGTATGACAATTTTGGTGTTTCTGGATTGAGCAAAATTGATGTAGAAAATATATTAAGTGACAACGTTTCAATAAAATCTTTTATAAATAAAATCGATTTCTTGTGGATGTACGGAAAATGGAAAACTGTCTCGGATGTACCAGGGTGGAACGGTTTTATAGAGTATCTCACAAAAGAAAATAATAAATTTTCAACATCTCGTATTCTATTTTTGCCATTTATTCATCATCCAGCAAGTAATTTAAATACAATTTACACAACCTTGAACTCTATTCACGACAACATGAAGTTTCATGGCCATGAAGCATGTGTCGTGACGTTTGATCAACCGCTGTTTATAAAAGCTCGTGAAATAGTTGCAGCTTCTGAACCTGGATCAGAACTTTCAAAAATTATAATACGGCTTGGTGGTTTTCATTTGATCATGTCTTTTCTTGGATCGATAGGATACTTAATGGCGGGTAGTGGACTTAAAGACGTTCTTAGTGTTGTTTATGCCCCAAATTCTGTGGATAAAATGTTAGATGGGCACGCTTATGCAAGAGCTGTTAGAGGTCACATATTATTACATTTAGCGTTATCGAAATTTGTAGCTCAAGACATGGAAATCGATGACCATACTGACGACTATATACAACGTTATATTGAACAAATAATCGTACAAAATGTTTCATATGAAGATGTAGAAGGTTCTACAGTTATACTTGAATCATATATAGAACAGTTCAATGGCATTTTAAAAAAAATACAAAATCGAGGACCTACTGCAAAGTTATGGGTACAATATTTTTATATGGTATCTATAGTTAAAGATTTTATTAGATCTGAAAGACTAGGAGATTGGGATGGACACTTAAAAGCTGTAAAAAAAATGCTTCCTTTTTTCCACGCTTCTGGTCATTTTTTGTATGCAAAATCTGCTCATTTATACCTGCAGGATATGCTCAAATTAAAAAATAATATGGATGAACAGGCGTTTAAAAAATTTACCGACGGATTTTTTACAGTTAGACGTAGTAATAAATTTAATTGTGGAACCTGGAGTGATATGGTAATCGAGCAATCCCTAATGAAATCCATGAAATCTGAAGGAGGGGTTTCGCGAGGAAGGAGTACTCAAGAGAGCGTGTTGAGTAAATGGGTTTATGGAATGTATGCTATGAACACAATATGTGAAGATGTAGAAAAGTTTTGCAACATTTCCTTAGATACTGTCGATCAGCATGTTGATACAAAGGATTCGCGTATCAAAAGAGATAATGACGACGTTAACAAAATTATTGAATGGTTAACAATCCATAATCCTTTCCCTCAAACTAATAAAATTATGTCAATATCAAATGGTATAATTGGTAATGATGAGATTAACTGTTGTGATGCTTACGAAATTGGTAAAAATTTAATGAATAACATGGTTGGATTAAAATTTGATAATTTCAAATTCAAGCGAGCAAACAGAGTTCTTCCGCTTTTGAGTGTTAAAAGCTCTATTAAAGTGCATGATCATTCAGTTCCTATTGATCCTCTACTACTATTTCAAAGAATTAGTTTAAATACAAGATTTCAAGATAATCTAGATGAATATTTAAAATATGAATTATCTCCATACCCTTTGGCTATATTTGACGATGTAGGTATGCGAAAAACGAATAAATCCACATTATTCAAATGTTTTAAATCAAGTATTTATGAAATGGATACTTCAAACGCTACCTATATCATCGACGGTGGATTTCTTTTGCATCGTGTTATATGGCATAAAGATGATACTTTTCAATGTATATTTAATAAATATATTGCATATTTAAAAAAACATTTTGGGTCCAATGTAATTATTGTATTCGATGGATATAACGATAATAGTAAAAATATAAAGGCGCTGGAACAGTTTCGGCGATCTGAGGCATTTAGTGGGTCTTTTGAAGTTTTTTTTAATGAAACAATGAAAGTGCCTATAAGTCAAGAAAAGTTTCTTTCAAATCGATCGAATAAAAACAGATTTATTTCTACATTGATGCAAAAATTAGAAAATATTAATATAGCTTCAAAACAAGCTCAAGACGATGCTGACGTACTTATTATAGAAACAGCAATCGAAGAAGCATACACCCGGAAAACTGTTATTGTTGGAGAGGACGTAGATCTCTTAGTTATACTGTGACAACTCGAGTCATATCGCTCATGACCCGAGAGTCATGTGGTCGAGTTAGGTCGCCAACCACGAGCCGAGACCCCAAAAGGTCGGAGCACCGTGGATTTTTGTACAGTTTGAACCAGGCATTGGAGAAAACTTAACATTAAGAATAAAAGAACACGACACGCTATTTAGGTAAAAAAAATTAGATATATTGTTTTACGTTCGCGCCGAGAAAGCCATTGGCATAAAACTCGGACAGAATTAAGAAAATAAAAGTTAATAATAATAATAATGACACTAATAAGCCAAAATGGCAATAATAATAATAATAATAATAAGGATAACACCAATAAGCCAAAATGGCAATAATAATAATAAATCAATCATTAATCAGCCCAAAATGGCGATAATAATAAGAATAATAAGGATACCGGCCACGGTGTTAAATTTATGTATGAGTACAGTTTTGGGTACGTACATTACCATTTACCACCATCATGCTCATTGTGCGTCGCCCGATGGCGCTACGACGATCGCGGTTTTCTACTCCGTCAACATTGCACTAGATCGGCGTATAGGACAGAAACTGAAGTCCGTCGGCTTAGTCGGCTCGTATACGCACGAAAAAGGCGACGGGGAACAGAGACAGTATGAGTAGAAAGACAGAGAGAGAGCGTGTAGATATGTAAAATAATCGGCCGATATCCCTATACACGGTATTAGTTAGCGTGGCCCAGGCAGTGGAGACAATAGAGGGGAGCGTGTGTGCGTTCGTCGCACCGGTAGGTATTGTCGTCGGTCGGCGGACTTGGACCCACGGGACAAAGTCGCTATCGCACGCACACGGAAACATTATCTATGTATATATAATATTATAGCCTAGTTTATACTGATGGTCAACTGGTCACTCATCTTTGATCGTCACAATACTAATAGCACGCACTCCGTCGCAAAAACAAATTTTTTTTTTAAAACCCGGTAAAGGAAACGTTGACACAAAAATATACTCATCTACTAATAGCATGGATCACTACAATTTTGGTAGAGAACATATTTTATTTTTGCACGCTGTCACAGGATGTGATACGACATCAACATTTTTTAATAAAGGAAAGGTCAAAGTTTTGAAACTAATAGAAAATCGTCCAGACCTTCAAAGTGCAGCAGCAGTGTTCAAAAATCAAAATTGCTCCGTTCAAGACATTTTTGAACATGGAATTAAATTTATTTTAGCCATGTATGGTGCCCAAAAACAAGTGGTCTCCATCGACAATTACAGATACATAACATTTGCTAAACTAACTAGAAATAATAAACCTGTGAAATTATCATCTCTACCACCAACAAATAGCGCCACCCAACAGCATCTGCTTCGAGTTTATTACCAGGTACAAATTTGGTTGGGCAACAAATTAAACCCGGAAAACTGGGGGTGGATAATGAATAACAATGTTTTGGAGCCTATAATGACATTGTTACCACCCGCACCCGATGAATTGGTGAATATGATTTTTTGTAACTGTAAAAAAGGCTGTGGTACTAACTGCAGTTGCAAAAAAATTGGTATCAAATGTTCAATTATTTGTGGACATTGTCGTGGGCAGTCGTGTTTTAATTCAAGTTCCGACGATGCTTTAGATGACAATATAGACACACTTGACGTTTTGTCAGCGGATTTAACGGAAGAAGACAATACATATAATTTTGAAAAAAATGAAGAACATCAAAATGACGAAGAAGAAGAAGAAGAAGAAGAAGAAATGCATGAAGACGAGAGCGATGATGATTAATAATAATTTAAATGTAATATTTATTACTTTGTTTTGACGATTACATAACTATGATACCTATAATAATTATTTAACAATTATTGTTGACTACATGGACTAGGCCTACCGGGGAAACCATGAAAAAAAAAACGCACCATGCTTCTACCTCAATGGTGGTGTGGAAATGAATGCATTCTTATTATCGTTATTATAATATGATAATATAATATAATATTATATTATTGTAATTTTGTATGGTAAACATTAAAATTTGTATACCGCAAATGCGATTGGATATATATATATATACAACCATTTTGTAGAGAATTTTATCCTCTACAATTTTTGTTCGAGACTTTTTATCGTACAAACAGTATAAAGCGAGATATTAACGCAAAGGCTACTTGTTTTTAGCGAAAAAATCATATTTCATTAAAAGTGTACACATTGTTGGCCTTATAACGGAAAAACTATCAACATGACGTGAAAATGTCAAGAAACCATTTTTATAGATAATTACCTCCTCTACAATTTGTATCAAAGACTTTTTTTTGTACGACCAATAAAAAACGAGATATTAAAAAAAAGGCCAATGTCGTGACCTTTGACCTCGAATAACCTTTAACGCGTACATGATATCGAGGTCGACTTTTTAGACATTGTTTACAACGATGTAATAAAGATGTGTACCAAAATTCAGCTAGGTGGGAATTTTTCCGAGCTGAAAACCTAATTGCACTGGACTATTGGTATTGTTGGTGTTTTATTTGAATTTATTTTTTTCCAAATAGGACTTAATCATCTTAATATATTTGTCACCTTTACTTGATTTCGGTTTTCCTGTCGATTTGTCATTATTTTGGTATATTGCATCTGTTTCAATTAATATTTTTACATAGTTTTGGTAATCTTCAGTTGTATAAAATTCTGGTTTTGTAACATCTGAATGAGTTAACAATCTCCACATACCTGGAGTTAATATATGTTTTTTTCCGTTTAAAATTATGTCATCAAAGTCAAACATTATTCGACATTTTCCAATCATGTGTCCAATATTTTCTTTAAAATGTATTCCAAATGAATTATTTGGATCTAAAGTTGGTAAATATTTTTGAGCATTTTCCCCTATAATTATATTTGGAGGCATAGGA
>NC_042493.1:112175712-112176690 GCF_005508785.2 Acyrthosiphon pisum
GATTTAAAAATTGCCAATGCCAATGTCTAATTTGTCATACAGCGTAAGAGACATTGGCCCTTTTAACACAAGTTAAAATTTGATGACATTTTTGTCAAAATGTGACATTGACCCTTCTTGCACCATGTGTTGGTCAGGTATATTATTATTACATTTAATGCGTTATTTCATGTGTTTTCATTCAAGCTGTATATAATAAACATAATAAACATTCTATTTCGATTAATTAAATAGTTAACTAATATGATGTATTGTATAATGATTATTATGGTGGATTGTATACGTTTATTATTGGTGTGTTCAGTTTTACTACTTTTTAGGGCAGTTGTATACATTCACCAATACCTTTAAGTTTTTTATCATATTATAAAATATTATATAAAATTATAAAATATCCTAGCTCGAGTCAACGCAGATTGTATTACAATATATTATTATTATATATAATATGTGTATGGTATAATGATTATTATGGCGGATTGTATACGTTTATTTAGGTGTTCAGTGTGAATGAATTATTTACTACTTTTTATACATTCACCATTACCATTATACTTCAATATATATATATATATATATATTTAATGTGTTGTTTAGGAATTATTATTAATAACTAATAGTGTCTAAGAGTCTTATAATTATATATTATGATATATACTAGGTTGTACCATACATTATGTACTTCTGCAGAGAGTTCTATATGTGGTCTACATTAGTACACAGTGGTACCTACATGCTATTGATAGATTTTTATTATAGGTATTACATTGAAAATTATTGCCATAGCATATAACAATTATTAGCATATAACAATATTTTATGCATGTGTTATTTTTAGCAGTGTGTTTAGTGTTATTTTACTCACTGTTTTTTAGGTTTTTAGGGTAGTTGTGTACTTTTATATTATATACTTTACATTTAATGTGTTGTTTAGGTATTATTATTATTTTTATGTTTTTTCATTCAAGTGAAACACGC